>NC_057404.1:44820382-45039424 GCF_019320065.1 Cervus canadensis | reverse complement strand
CCCCACCCACTGGGTTAATTCTCCACAGTCATAAAAAGGAACCACAACGCTCCAGAATCAGAAAGCCCACCTCCAGATACAGCAATTCTTAACAAGATTGAAAAGGCCAAAGAAATACCCCCAACAGGTAAAGGAACTGAAAAATGCCCACCAAAGTCAAACAAAAGAGGAGAAGATAGGGAGTCTACCTGAAAAAGAATTCAGAATAATGATAGTAAAAATGATCCAAAATCTTGAAAACAAAATGGAGTTACAGATAAATAGCCTGGAGACAAGGATTGAGAAGATGCAAGAAATGTTTAACAAGGACCTAGAAGAAATAAAAAAAGAGTCAATTAAAAATGAATAATGCAATAAATGAGATCAAAAACACTCTGGAGGGAACCAAGAGTAGAATAATGGAGACAGAAGATAGGATAAGTGAGGTAGAAGATAAATGGTGGAAATAAATGAAGCAGAGAGGAAAAAAGAAAAAAAAAAATCAAAAGAAAAGAGGACAACCTCAGGGACCTCTGGGACACTGTGAAACGCCCCAACATTCGAATCATAGGAGTTCCAGAAGAAGAAGACAAAAAGAAAGGCCATGAGAAAATACTCGAGGAGATAATAGCTGAAAACTTCCCTAAAATGGGGAAGGAAATAGCCACTCAAGTCCAAGAAACCCAGAGTCCCAAACAGGATAAACCCAAGGCGAAACACCCAAGACACATATTAATCAAACTAACAAAGATCAAACACAAAGAACAAATATTAAAAGCAGCAAGGGAAAAACAACAAATAACACACAAAGGGATTCCATAAGGATAACAGCTGATCTATCAATAGAAACCCTCCAGGCCAGAAGGGAATGGCAGGACGTACTGAAAGTAATGAAAGAGAATAACCTACAACCTAGATTACTGTATCCAGCAAGGATCTCATTCAGATATGAAGGAGAATTCAAAAGCTTTACAGATAAGAAAAAGCTGAGAGAATTCAGCACCACCAAACCAGCTCTTCAACAAATGCTAAAGGATCTCCTCTAGACAGGAAATACAGAAAGGTTGTATAAACGTGAACCCAAAACAACAAAGTAAATGGCAACGGGACGACACCTATCAATAATTACCCTAAATGTAAATGGGTTGAATGCCCCAACCAAAAGACAAAGATTGACTGAATGGATACAAAAACAAACCCTATATATGCTGTCTACAAGAAGACTACCGAAACAAGAGACACATACAGACTAAAAAGTGAAGGGCTGGAAAAAAATATTTCATGCAAACGGAGATCCAAAAGAAAGCAGGAGTCGCAATATTCATATCAGATAAAATAGACTTTCAAATAAAAGCTGTGAAAAGAGACAAAGAAGGAACTACATAATGATCAAAGGATCAATCCAAGAAGAAGATATAACAATTATAAATATATATGCACCCAACATAGGAGCACCGCAATATGTACGGCAAACACTAACGAGTATGAAAGAGGAAATTAATAGTAACACAATAATAGTGGGAGACTTTAATACCCCACTCACAACTATGGATAGATCAACTAAACAGAAAATTAACAAGGAAACACAAACCTTAAATGACACAATGGACCAGCTAGACCTATTGATATCTATAGGACATTTCACCCCAAAACAATCAACTTCACCTTTTTCTCAAGTGCACACGGAACCTTCTCCAGAATAGATCACATCCTGGGCCATAAATCTGGTCTTGGAAAATTCAAAAAAATTGAAGTCATTCCAGTCATCTTTTCTGACCACAGTGCAGTAAGATTAGATCTCAATTACAGGAAAAAAATTGTTAAAACTTCAAACATATGGAGGCTAAATAACACGCTTCTGAATAACCAACAAATCATAGAAGAAATCAAAAAAAGAAATCAAAATATGTATAGAAATGAATGAAAATGAAAACACAACAACCCAAAACCTATGGGACACTGTAAAAGCAGTGCTAAGGGGAAGGTTCATAGCATTACAGGCTTACATCAAGAAACAAGAAAAAAGCCAAATAAATAACCTAACTCTACACCTAAAGCAATTAGAGAAGGAAGAAATGAAGAACCCCAGGGTTAGCAGAAGGAAAGAAATCTTAAAAATCAGGGCAGAAATAAATGCAAAAGAAACTAAGAGACCATAGCAAAAATCAACAAAGCTAAAAGCTGTGTTTTTTGAAAAAATAAACAAAATTGACAAACCATTAGCAAGACTCATTAAGAAACAAAGAGAGAAAACCAAATTAACAAAATTAGAATGAAAATGGAGAGATCACAACAGACAACACTGAAATACAAAGGATCATAAGAGACTACTACCAGCAGCTCTATGCCAATAAAATGGACAACTTGGATGAAATGGACAAATTCTTAGAAAGTATAACTTTCAAAAACTGAACCAGGAAGAAATAGAAGATCTTAACAGACCATCCACAAGCAAGGAAATCCGAAACCTGTCATCAAAAAATCTTCCCAGCAAACAAAGCCCAGGTAACCAGATGCTTCCCACAGCTGAAATCTAAACCAAAAAATTTAGAGAGGAGGCTAACACCTATTTCTTAACTCAAACTCTTCTCAGAAATTGCAGATGAAGGTAAAGCTTCCGAAACTCATTTCTATGAGGCCACCAAAATCACCCTATTCCAAAACCAGACAAAGATGCCACAAAAAAGAACTACAGGCCAATATCACTGATGAACATAGAAATGCAAAATCCTTAACAATAATTCTAGCAAAACAGAATGCCAACAACATGATTTGAAAAAAATCATACACCAATGACCAAGTGGGCTTTATCCCAGGAATGCAAGGATTCTTTAATATCCGCAAATCAATCAATGTAATACACCACATTAACAAATTGAAAGATAAAAACCATATGATTATCTCAATAGATGCAGAGAAGGCCTTTGACAAAATTCAACACTCATTTATGATTAAAACTCTCCAAAAAGCAGGAATAGAAGGAACATACCTCAACATAATAAAAGCTATATATGACAAACCCACAGCAAGCATCACCCTCAATGGTGAAAAATTGAAGGCATTTCCCCTGAAATCAGGAACAAGACAAGGGTGCCCACTCTCACCACTACTATTCAACATAGTGTTGGAAGTTCTGGCCACAGCAATCAGAGCAGAAAGAGAAGTAAAAGGAATCCAGATAGGAAAAGAAGAAGTAAAACTCTCACTGTTTGCAGATGACATGATCCTCTATATAGAAAACCCTAAAGACTCTACCAGAAAATTACTAGAGCTAATCAATGAATATAGTAAAGTTGCAGGATATAAAATTAACACACAGAAATCCCTTGCATTCCTATATACTAACAATGAAAAAACAGAAAGAGAAATTAAGGAAACAATACCATTCACCATTGCAACAAAAAGAATAAAATACTTAGGAGTATATCTACCTAAAGAAACAAAGGACCTATACATAGAAAACTATAAAACACTGATGAAAGAAATCAAAGAGGACACAAACAGATGGAGAAACATACCGTGTTCATGGATTGGAAGAATCAATATTGTCAAAATGGCTATTCTACCCAAAGCAATCTATAGATTCAATGCAATCCCTATTAAGCTACCAACGGTATTTTTCACAGAACTAGAACAAATAATTTCACAATTTGTATGGAAATACAAAAAACCTCGAATAGCCAAAGTAATCTTGAGAAAGAAGAATGGAACTGGAGGAATCAACCTGCCTGACTTCAGACTCTACTACAAAGCCACAGTCATCAAGACAGTATGGTACTGGCACAAAGACAGAAATATAGATCAATGGAACAGAATAGAAAGCCCAGAGATAAATCCACGAACCTATGGACACCTTATCTTTGACAAAGGAGGCAAGGATATACAATGGAAAAAAGACAACCTCTTTAACAAGTGGTGCTGGGAAAACTGGTCAACCACTTGTAAAAGAATGAAACTAGAACACTTTCTAACACCATACACAAAAATAAACTCAAAATGGATTAAAGATCTAAATGTAAGACCAGAAACTATAAAACTCCTAGAGGAGAACATAGGCAAAACACTCTCCGACATAAATCACAGCAAGATCCTCTATGACCCACCTCCCAGAATATTGGAAATAAAAGCAAAACTAAACAAATGGGACCTAATGAAACTTAAAAGCTTTTGCACTACAAAGGAAACTATAAGTAAGGTGAAAAGACAGCCGTCAGATTGGGAAAAAATAATAGCAAATGAAGAAACAGACAAAGGATTAATCTCAAAAATATACAAGCAACTCCTGCAGCTCAATTCCAGAAAAATAAATGACCCAATCAAAAAATGGGCCAAAGAACTAAACAGACATTTCTCCAAAGAAGACATAACAGATGGCTAACAAACACATGAAAAGATGCTCAACATCACTCATTATTAGAGAAATGCAAATCAAAACCACAATGAGGTACCATTACACGCCAGTCAGGATGGCTGCTATCCAAAAGTCTACAAGCAATAAATGCTGGAGAGGGTGTGGAGAAAAGGGAACCCTCTTACACTGTTGGTGGGAATGCAAACTAGTACAGCCACTATGGGAAACAGTGTGGAGATTTCTTAAAAAACTGGAAATAGAACTGCCATATGACCCAGCAATCCCACTTCTGGGCATACACACTGAGGAAACCAGATCTGAAAGAGACACGTGCACCCCAATGTTCATCGCAGCACTGTTTATAATAGCCAGGACATGGAAGCAACCTAGATGCCCATCAGCAGATGAATGGATAAGGAAGCTGTGGTACATATACACCATGGAATTTTACTCAGCCATTAAAGAATTCATTTGAATCAGTCCTAATGAGATGGATGAAACTGGAGCCCATTATACAGAGTGAAGTAAGCCAGAAAGATAAAGAACATTACAGCATACTAACACATATATATGGAATTTAGAAAGATGGTAACGATAACCCTATATGCAAAACAGAAAAAGAGACACAGAAATACAGAACAGACTTTTGAACTCTGTGGGAGAATGTGAGGGTGGGATATTTCAAAAGAACAGCATGTATACTATCTATGGTGAAACAGATCACCAGCCCAGGTGGGATGCATGAGACAAGTGCTCCGGCCTGGTGCACTGGGAAGACCCAGAGGAATCGGGTGGAGAGGGAGGTGGGAGGGGGGATCGGGATTGGGAATACATGTAAATCCATGGCTGATTCATATCAATGTATGACAAAACCCACTGGGAAAAAAAAAAAAAAAAAAAAACAAAACCTCTACCAGCTTGAACTAATATGTACTGATAAAGTACAGAATGAAAGAAGGCAGTCAGACCACCAAAATTCTAAAAGTTCTAGCGACTAGTGATACAAATCCTAGTAAGTACAGTGATGAAACTCAACGGTAAACATGCGCTGCATTTCATGTATAAGTAAAGATGACTGAAAAGGTCATCTGATCTTAGAACCACAGGTAACCCTTCCCTGAAATCAAAATCCTGGCTGGATTTTGAAGTTACTTGAGACAGCTAATTTATTTTCTCCTACCAGTTTTTCCCTTTCTGAATCAGAAAGTCTATGACTAGTACCCTACGCATGTCCCAATATTGCATTTGGGAACAATACTTATTTCTTGAATTTCACAAGTTTAAAGACGGAGAGAGCTGTGACCCAGGATGAAATTATATCCAGAGGACATCTGGATATAAGATATATATATATATATATATATCTCTGAGATGATGAGACTGAATTTTTGAATTCATGAGACCAGAAGCAAATCAAGACTTAGATGCATTTTTGGATTTGACTTGATGATCTAATTAGTTGACATTTTGGGGAAATTTAGGGTGCAGTAAATCCCTGTTGGCTCAGCAGTAAAAGAATATGCCTGTAATGCAGGAGATGCAGGTTGAAGCTCTGGGTTGGGATGATCCCCTGGAAAAGGAAATGGCAACCTGCTTGAGTATTCTTGCCTGGGAAATTGCATAGAAAGAGGAGCCTGGTTGAGCTACAGACCATGAGGTCCAAACCACCACCAAATGTATTTTATATGTGAATCTCTGAGGAACAGGGGCACACTGCGGTAGTATAAGGCCATCACAAAAATGCACCTGTCCTAATGCTTGGAAACTAAGGCTGCATTAGTATTAGTATTAGGGGGTTTATGGTTTCAGGTGAAATTAAGGTGACCCCTGGATTTGAGATGAAGCTGTGAACATACATTATATGGGTGGACCTTGAGAAAGAGGAAGGCAGAAGAGAAAAAATCAGGCAATGAGGACAGCATGAGGACTCAGCCTAGTGGAACTAGCTTTGAAGATGGAGAGGAGGGAAATGAGCCAAAGAAAGTGGTTAGCTTTTAGAAGGTGGAAAAGTCAAGGAAACAGATCCTCTTTGAAAGTACCCACAATGGAATCTCCCTGCTAGGTGATGGTTGGTCTTATGAACTATAGAACTTTTAAACAATATGTTTGTGTTGTTTTGAGCCACTAAATATGTGGTAACTTGTCATAGCAACAATAGAAAAATGACACAAATGCATGTATATATATATGTTCTCAGTAAGCAAAATATATTAGATATAATGACATCTGCCAAAAAATTACATTTATTGATCCCATAGAGTTTTCTGGCAAATTCTTTTGGCATATTAACATTTTAATGTTAATGTTTATGGCACATTGATAATATTAGTGTAAATATTTCTTATTTCTATTTTGTAACTTTCTTTCAAAATTACAACTGGAACATTTTGTTTTGAAACTGAATTTACCAAAATTATTTAGATCCTACTTTATTAAATTAATCCAATTTTTACTGACTATTAGTTTATCTTTCTTTTTCCAATTTTATCTGTGATGATTGAGAATTATATTTCTTTCTCTTCAAAAAAGAATAACAAAGAATATCTGTCTCATTTAAAGGGTTAGGAAGACCTACTGTCACACCCAACCCCCTACTTCCCCACTCCATATTTATTTAATAACTACACTTAAATCTAGCCTCTAAAATCATGAGGGAGTCTGAGACAATCTGATTTTTATTTAATCCTTTTGCCTGAGTATGTATAAATTTTCATCATTGCAAATAAGAACGTCCTTCACATAAGTGTCTGTATTGATAGTTTTTTACACAATTTTTCTGGAGTGCTGTATATTATTTTAGCTTTAAGATTTGCATTGTCTTTTTATTTCTCAGGAAACATTCCTAATTAAACTTTCTTCTATTTCTTTCTTCAGAAATATCAATTTGCTACAAATACTTTCTTCTATTTTATCACTTTTTTCTTTCACCCCTTCTGTATTATTTTCCATAACTTGAGTAAGTTATAAGAAACTACAATTCGACTTCCTGTCACTTAAAAAACAATTTTCCTTAATCTACCAAATCAGGAAAATCAGAAATCAGAAAAAAAGGAAAATCTTCGAATGAGATGTCCACAGGGCACTTTGAATACATACAGTGTATTCTTGGGAGTACAGAAGGCCAAGCACATGTGCAGAGACTTATGCATGCCCGCAGTTGGGTGTATGCCCGGAAGCCTGAGAAGATCCTAAAGTCTTACTTCTGGCTGACCTTGAGGCTCTGTATAAGCAATAGGTGAAGGCTAAAGAAGAGTGGAAAAATGAATCCTGGAGCATTAAAGGAATACCCCAACATACACAGAGATCTCAGCAAAAGCTTGGAGATATTTTAGTTCTGGACATTTAAGGATGTGTCTATACAGTCAAACTCTGACCACTGAATTGATACTTCAGTGGCTACAAACAATAAAGTACACAACTAGATATAAAGCTAGAGTTTTATAAATTAAGATGTTCATTGAAATCATCAAGGAAATCACTGAGAAAATAACTCAAAATATATATAGTAAATAATAGTATATTTAATACTAAATAAATAGCATATTTAGTATACTAGAAAATATTTAACACATAAGAAAGCAACAGTGAAAGAAGAGAGAAATAAATGTAGCAACATATAAAAAATAAACAATAAAATGGCAGACATAAATTCTACCTTACCATCAGTTACATAAAATATAAATGCATTAAAGATGACCATCAAGTGGCAGAGACTGGCAGAATGGATAGTAAAAAACAAAACCAGAAATAAAATCCCCTATGATCTAAATATATCCTTCCTAGAAGAGACAAACTTTAGATTCAAAGACACAAATATGCTGAAATTAAGATAGAAAAAATATATATACTGTATAACCAAAAATAAACTAGACTAGCTATACTAATATGAGGGATAAACAGACTTCAAGATAAGCTTTTTTACTAAAGGTAAAGAGGGATATTGCACTAACAAAAAATGTCAATCCATAAAAAGACATAAAATTATAAAAATATATGCACTTAATAGCATAGCTCCAAAATACATATAGAAATGAAAGAAAAAATAAATTTCACAATAACAGCTGGAGATTTAAACATCTTCTTAATAATCAAGAAACTAGACTTGATTACCAATAAGAAAACAGAATGTTTGAACATTGCTAAAACTCAATTAGATCTAACAAATTTATTAAGATCCACCCAAGAACAGGAGAATAAGCATTCTTTGCAAGTGCACATGGAACATTCTCTAGGATAGTTACATGGTGGACAATAAAAAATTCCAAATCAATCTGAAAGCATTGAAATCATATTAAGTATGCTTCCAATCACAATAAAAATTAAAAATCAATAACAGAAGAAATCCGAGAAATTCATTAATACATGGCTATCAAGTTACACATTTGTAAAATGGGTAAGATAAGACATACAAGGGAAATTAGAAACTACTTTGAGATTAGTAAAAACAAAAGCACAACATTTCAAAACTTACAGGATGTAACCAAGGCAGTTCTAAGAGAGAAATTTTACAAGTAAATGTATATATTAAAAAAGAAGAAATAAATCAATAACTAAACCTTAAGAGAATTGTAAAAAGAGAGTAAACTAAAGATTATACAGAAAATAAATAGATGGGGAGACAGTGGAAACAGTGTCAGACTTTATTTTTGGGGGCTCCAAAATCACTGTGGATGGTGACTGCAGCCATGAAATTAAAAGACGCTCACTCCTTGGAAGGAAAGTTATGATCAACCTAGATAGCATATTAAAAAGCAGAGACATTACTTTGCCAACAAAGGTCCGTCTAGTCAAGGCTATGGTTTTTCCAGTGGTCATGTATGGATGTGAGAGTTGGACTGTGAAGAAAGCTGAGCGCCGAAAAATGGATGCTTTTGAACTGTGGTGTTGGAGAAGACTCTTGAGAGTCCCTTGGACTGCAAGGAGATCCAACCAGTCCATCCTGAAGGAGATCAGTCCTGGGTGTTCATTGGAAGGACTGATGCTGAAGCTGAAACTCCAGTACTTTGGCCACCTGATGCGAAGAGTTGACTCATTGGAAAAGACCCTGATTTGGGGAAGGATTGGGGGCAGGAGGAGAAGGGGATGACAGATGATGAGATGGCTGGATGGCATCACTGACTCGATGGGCATGAGTTTGAGTAAACTCCGGGAGTTGGTGATGGACAGGAAGGCCTGGTGTGCTGATTCATGGGGTCACAAAGAGTCGGACATGACTGAGCAACTGAACTGAACTGAACTGAAGTCCAACAGAAAATCTAAAAAAAAATCAATAAAAGTAGATTCTTAAAAATGATTAATAAACTTGATCTTCCTTTTGCTTATTTGACCAAAAAATAAGGACAGCAAAGTTTTGCTACTAAAGTTGGGAAAAAAGGAAGTGACATTACTATTGATCTAACAGAAATAAAAATTATAAGTGAACATACGAATAATGGTGTATCAAAAGATAGATAACCCAGAGGAAATGGACAAATTCCTACAAAAATACAAAAAATTCCAAAACTAACTCAAGAAGAAATGGAACGTCTAAATAGAACTATACAAATAAAGAGATGGAATCAGTAATTAAAACCATGTCAACAGAGAAAAACTTAGAACCAGAAGGTTTCAGTGGCATACTCTACATAATGTGTAAGGAATAATTAACATCAATCCTTTACAAACTTGAAAAAGAAAAGAAAAGCAAATATTTACTCATTCTATGAAGCTAGTATTACTCTGATACCAAAACCAAAGAAATCAAAATGAAAAAAACCCTACAAATATCATCTATGAATGAAGACACAAAATTAGTAACACAATGTTGGAAATCAAATCCTTCAACATATGAAAGGGATAATATACCATGACCAATGTGAATGATCCCAGGAATGCTAAGTGGTTCAACATAGAAAATCAATCAATGAAATACACCATATTAATAAATTTAAAAAAATCATCTCAACAGGTTCCTGAGAGCATTTGGCAAAATCCAACACCTCTTCATAATAAAAATGTTCAAGAAATTAGGAACAGAAGCGAACTTTTCCAAATGAATAAAGATCAGATTTCCTGGTGCCTCAGATGGTAAAGAGTCTGCCTGCAATGCAGGAGACCCAAGTTTGATCTCTGGGTCAGAGAAATCCTCTGGAGAAGAAAATGGCAACCCGCTCCAGTATTCTTGCCTGGAGAATTCCATGGACAGAGGAGCCTGGTGGGTTGCAAGCCATAGGGTCGCAAAGAGTCGGACACAACCGATCGACTTCAGTTTCATTTTTCATGGAAAATACATCATTAACATCCTACATAAAGATAAAAAGACAGATGCTTTTCCTCTAAGATCAGGAATGTGATAAGGATGTCTGTACTTGCCACTTCTAAATACTATAGTACTAGAGGTGCTGGCCAGAAAAATCAGGCAAGGAAAAGAAAAGCTCTCCACACTGGAAAGAAAAGGAGCTAATTACCACATTCAGCTAAGTTTTAAGATATATAGGATGAGTAAACAAAAAGCAGTTGTATTTCTGTATACTATAGTCAACAGTACAAAATGAAATTTTAAGATTCCATTTATAATACTATCAAAACAATAAAATACCTAGTAATATATTTAACAAAAGAAATGTAAAACTTATACACTGAAAACTATAAAACTTCATCAAAAGAAATTATAGAATACCTAAATAAATGGAAAGATAAATTCTGTCTTCATGGATATTAAGAAAATATTGTTAGCATGGAAACTGAGCTATAGAGTCAATATAATCCCTATAAATCCCTATCAAAATTCCAGATGCCTTTTTTCAGAAACTCAAAAGGCAACCCTAAAATTTATATGAAGTTTAAGAGTGCCAGATCACCCAAAACAATCTTGAAGAAGAAAAACAAAGCTGAAGGAGTCAAACTTTTCAATTTCAAAGCTTAAAGTTGTAGTAATAAATACAGTGTGTAATAATATGGTAATCAGTATAGGCATAAGAACAGACTTGAAGTTAACAGAGTTCAGAAGTAAACTCTCACATAAAATTGATTTTCAACAAAGATGCCAACATAGTTCAGTGGATAAAGAAGAGTATAGGAACAGCTGAATATGGCAATACAAAATCAGAAACTTGAAACCCTACCTTATAGCAGATATAAAACATTAACATAAATTGGATCAAAGTTCTAAATGTGAGAGCTGATACACTAAATAAACTATTGCTTTAGAAAAATATAAGTACAAATTTTAATTAACCTGGATTAGGCAATAGCTTCTTGGAAATAATACCAAAAGCACAACGAGAAAAATAGACTTCATCAAAATTAAGCACTTTTACACTCCAAAGGGCACAATCAAGAAATTAAAGACAATTCATGGAAGGAAAGAAAATATTTTCAATTCATGTATCTAATAAGAGATAAATTATCCAGAATTTTAAAAGAACTCTTATGATTCAACAATAAAAAAAATCCAATTTAAAAACAGACAAAGCATTTGAACAAATATTTCAACTTGAGCTACAAAATAAGTGGTACTGGATTTAACTCAAAGCAAAACATATATATTCATTAGCCCATACTTAAATAAATAAATTGCCAGTAATCATATGAAATGACACTCAACATCATTCACCATAAGATAAATGCAAACACGAACCACAACTAGGTATCACTTCACAGCTGTTCGGAAGATTAGAACCAAAGAGATGCACGACAGCAAGTTTCTTTCTTTTCAGGATGTGGAGAAAAACGTTGAGATGTTGAGGATGTTGAGAAAAACTCTCAAACATAAATGGAAGAAATGTAAAACACTACAGCTACTTTGGAGAACATTTTGGGAGTTTCTGAAAAAGTTAAACATAGCATTATCATATTAACCAGCAATTCCACTTTCAAGTTTACGCAAGTAATGAAAATATGCCTCTAAACAAAATTATATTGATGTTCATATCAGCATTATTTATAATAACCTAAAACTGGAAACTACCAAAATGCCCATTAAATTGATGAATGGATAGCAAAAATATGGTTCATTCATTAAATAGCATGTTATTTACCAAAAAAAAAAGGGAATGAAGTAGTAATACATGCTACAACATGATGAACCTTGAAAATATTATACAAAGTTAAAGAGCGCAGACACAAAAAGCCACATATTGTATGACTCCTTTTATAAGAAATGTCCAGAATAGGCAAATCCATACAGACAGAAAGTAGATAAGTGACTCTCGGGAGGGGAGAGTGGGTCAAGGGTTGTATTTGTAGCAATGACATTCTGGAATTCCACAGTGTGACAGGTGCACAATATTGTCAATATACTGAAAAACACTTAACTGCACACTTCAAAAGGGTAAATTTCACGGCATATGAATTATAGACCAACACATTTTTAAAAGAATTATATTATTTTTTAAAAGTTAACCATTAAGTGAAAATGATCCACATTCAAAAATGTGACTGTGTGATTTTCTTTTTATATATTTGGAATTCAAAAACTCAGTGCTATCCATTACTTCATTCCTCAGCATTAATTATATGTAATTAACTATTCTTCAATATAATTATTATTACATTTTAGATTTTTTATATTTGCTTTGACTTGGCTAATGACAGCAACAAATGCAGCCCACTTACTTTCTATTCTAAATCATCAAATATCACTGAGTCAGGATTAGTAACCATAGGACTGAAACCTGAAGAATTCAGTGGGACTGGGAAACAACATTTGAGCAAATGCTGCTTTTGGCTAATTTTCCCTATTATAAGAATCTCACCCTTCACACTAATGCTATCATAACTGTATTTTTGAGCAACCCTTCTGTGTCAAGCACTGTTCCAAATACTACATTTATTAGCCATTTAATCTTCATAATGACCCAATGAAACAGGAATTTTTACTACCCCCCATTACAGATAAGAATGGCACACTAATAGCTTAAGTCATTTGTCCAATGTAATAAATGATGAAGCTACAATTTTGAAAAAGCATGTTCTCCCATGTTTTTAACCACTATGCCATATTTGCACTCTGTGTTACCATAGTTTACATTTTGTTCTTTATTATAGATCCTAAAACCTAGTGCTGGTGCTTATTCTAGGTAAATATTTTACAATGATCAACAGAAATTATTTCTAAATTATTATCACCATTTCCAAATTATTGTTTTTGGAAAATAATACTTTTCCATTCAAAAATAATTCATGGAAAGGATATATATAAAAGGGACAAAGGAGCCAAACCGAAAGAGCACACTTCAGCGCTAGGACAACTTGACCTACAAAGTAAACAAAGTACTGGATTATAACTCAAAGCATGAAATATATATTCATGAGTCTATAATAATGTAAAGAAATGACTGTATTTAAAGAAATAAATGGGAGAGAACAGGGAACTTTTCCATGCAAAAATATTTTAAATACTTGATATAGATCCTTTTGCTCCCAAGGAGTTAAAACTCTTAAAAATGAGTTGTGCATCATAGAAAACAAATTTATGGCTTATTAAAGAGAAGAGGATGGAGAAAGGGACAAATTAGGAGTAAGAGACTAACAGATACAAACTGCATAAAAGAGATAAACAGCAAGGATTTATTGTATAAAAAAAAGAATTAAATTCAATGTCCTATAATAACCTACGGGACTTTCCTGGCAGTCCAGAGGTTAAGACTTCACCTTTCAATGCACAGGGCAAGGGTTCAATTCCTGGTCTGGGAGCAAAGAAACACAGGAAAATAATAGAATGGGAAAGACTAGAGATCACTTCATGAAAATTAGAGATACCAAGGGAATATTTCATGCAAAGATGGGCACAATGAAGGACAGATATGGTATAGACCTAACAGAAGCAGAAGATATTAAGAAGAGGTGGCAAGAATAAATAGAAGAATGATACAAAAAAGATCTCCATGACCCAGATAACCACAATGGTGTGATCACTCACCTAGAGCCAGACATCCTGTAATGCAAAGTCAAGTGGGCCTTAGGAAGCATCACTATGAACAAAGCTAGTGGAGGTGATGGATTCCAGTTGAACTATTTCAAATCCTAAAAGATGGTGCTGTGAAAGTGTTGCACTCAATATGCCAGCAAATTTGGAAAACTCAGCAGTTGACACAGGACTGGAAAAAGTCAGTTTTCATTCCAACCCCAAAGAAAGACAATGCCAAAGAATGTTCAGACTACTGCACAACTGCACTCATCTAACACACTAGCAAAGTAATGCTCAAAATTCTCCAAGCCAGGCTTTAACAGTACATGAGCCGTGAACTTCCAGATGTTCAAGCTGGATTTAGAAAAGGCAGAGGAACCAGATATCAAATTGCCAGCATCCTCTGGATCATCAAAAAAGCAAGAGAGTTCCAGAAAAACACCTATTTCTGCTTTATAGACTACGCCAAAGCTTTTGACTGTATGGATCACAACAAACCATGGAAAATTCTTCAAGAGATGCGAATACCAGATCACCTAGCCTACCTCCTGAGAAATCTGTATGCAGGTCAAGAAGCAACAGCTACAACTGGACATGGAACAACAAGACTGGTTCCAAAACGGGAAAGGAGTATGTCAAGGCTACATACTGTCACCCTGCTTATTTAACTTCTATGCAGAGCACATCATGCAAAATGCTGGGCTGGATGAAGCACAAGCTGGATTCAAAACTGTCAGGAGAGACATCAATAATCTCAGATACGCAGATGATACCACCCTTATGGCAGAAAGCGAACAACTAAAGAGCCCCTTGATGAAAGTGAAAGAGGAGAGTGAAAAAGTTGGCTTAAAATTCAACATTCAAGAAATGTAGATCATGGCATCTGGTCCCATCACCTCATGGCAAATAGATGGGGAAACAATGGAAACAGTGAGAGATTTTATTTTGGGGGGCTCCAATATCACTGCAGATGGCGAGCGCAGCCACGAAATTAAAAGATGCTTGCTCCTTGGAAGAAAAGCTATGACCAACCTAGACAGCATATTAAAAAGCAGAGACATTACTTTGTTGATAAATTCCATCTAGTCAAAGCTATAATTTTGCCAGCAGTCATGTATGGATATGAGAGTTGGACTATAAAGAAAGCTGAGTGTGGAAGAATTAATGCTTTTGAACTGTGGTGTTGGAGAAGACTCTTGAGAGTCCCCTGGACTGCAAGGAGATCTAACCAGTCCATCCTAAAGGAGATCAGTCCTGGGTGTTCACTGGAGGGACTGATGTTGAAGCTGAAACGCCAAAACTTTGGCCACCTTTTGTTAAGAACTGACTCCTTAGAAAAGACCCTAATGCTCAGAAAGACTGAAGGCTGGAGGAGAAGGGGACAACAGAAGATGAGATGATTGGATGACATCACCAACTCGATGGACATGAGTTTGAGCAAGCTCTGGGAGCTGGTGATGGACAGGGAGGCCTGGCATGCTGCAGTCCATGGGGTCTCAAAGAGTTGGACATGACTGAGTGAACTGAAAAGAACTGATCATAATCTACAGTGAAATATAATCTGAAAAACTACATAACTAAATCACTTAGTTGTAAACCTGAAATCAACACAATAATATAATCTTGACTATACTTTAATTTAAAAAAATGTTAATGGGCTGTACATAATGATTTTCTTTCCAAAGTATGATATGAAAAGGATGGGGGAATGATAACTTCTCAGAGAAACCTGACAAACAGTAACTCAGTCAGGTGACCAAGATTAACATCACTAGTGATAAGTCACGTTGATGCATGTACCCAAGTTTAATGTGGTGAGAATGTCACCGCACCTCCATAGTTTTCTGGCCCCAAATCCATAAATCAGTCTCACTAACCTTGAGAAAAAATTCAGAAAAACCCTAATTGTTAGATACTGGACCAGAACTCTGAAAAGACCCTGATGCTGGGAGGGGTTGGGGGCAGGAGGAGAAGGGGACGACAGAGGATGAGATGGCTGGATGGCATCACCGACTCTATGGGCATGAGTTTGAATAAACTCCAGGAGTTTGTGATGGACAGGGAGGCCTGGTGTACTGCGATTCATGGGTCGCAAAGAGTAAGACACAACTGAGCGACTGAACTGAACTGAACTGAACGTATCAATGTTGGTTATGGGCTTCCCAGGTGGCACAGCAGTAAAGAAACTGCCCACCAATGCAGCAGACAAAGAGCCGGGATTCAATCCCTGGGTCAGGAAGAGCCCCTGAAGTAGGAAATGGCAACCTGCTCCAGTATTCTTGCCTAGAAAATTCCATGGACAGAGGAGCCTGGTGGGCTATGATAGGGTCCCAAAGAGTCAGACACAAATGAACACACACACACACCAATGTTGGTTACTTTGGTGTAATCAAATATACCATAATATATACCATATATACATAATAATACATATATACCATAATAATACAAAATGTTAACAAAGGGAAAAAATGGGGGTAGGGTATAAAAGAATGGCACAATACTATTTTCTGCAACTTTTCTATACATCTATAACTATTCTTTAAAAAGTTTTATTTACTTATAAAATTTATTTTAAAAGTAATTTGAAAAATATAAAGCTTAAAATTTATCTTACAGTGTCTTACCAACTGTGGAAGACACTGTAGCTTAGTTCAATCAGCATACACTTTGTATAAATTTCTCTCTTACATTCTCTACTAACTGTTGACCTAGATTCCGTAATACTCATAGGTGGCCATATGTTAACATTCACTGTACAATGAGATCTACAAGTGTTCTGATGGTATCCTTTATCTTTTTTCCTGCCTGGAATTTGGAAATGATGACTGGTGCTGCACTAGGCATTTGTTGACCAGGAGAAAAATGTCCTAATGTCATTAAACCCTCTTACCAATTAAAACTTAGTTTATAATGAAAGGCTTTCCTGATGGCTCAAATGGTAAAGAGTCTGCCTGCCATGCGGGAGACCCAGGTTTGATCCCTGGGCAGGAAAGATCCCCTGGAGAAGTGAATGGCAAACCACTCCAGTATTCTTGCCTGGAGAATTCCATGGACAGAGGAATCTGGCGGGTTACAATTCATGGGGACCCAAGCGACTAACACTATAATGAATAAAATAATACTAGCATGTTTAAGCCACTGTTGTGAGGTCATCAGTTACTTGCAGTTACGAATTCCTGAATCACTTCCACTGTTACTATCTCTTAGTTATTTCTATTACCTTTAATACTTTAGCCATGTTACCTTTCTATTTGTCCATATTCAAACTACTAAAGGCATGGGTAACCAATATTTTCTCTAATTAAAGGCCTAGTTTTAAATATCCTAAAAGCAATAGGTGGTAGACAAATGTGAGAAGATAAATATTATGGAAGCTTTAGCATGTTATTCACTATAAACAGATACTAGATACATTTTATTGTGTACTAACGCTCAGCTAAGATTCTAGATTCTACTTAGATTACCAAATTAACTTTGCTCAGCAGGACAGGGGGCCCAAACACAAAAGCTTAAATAAACATTAGTTTATTTAAATAAACTAAATAAACATTAGTGTTTTAAATGTATACTATGCTTTAATTAACTTCAGATGTATTATGTCTAAAACTGTCATAATAAGAAATAGATCATAGCCATGAATATTTTTAACTACATCAGCTTCTTACCAATCATGATGGGTTATGGTCTAGCTCCCAAAATCTTAATCAAGAATTTAAAAAGTGTATAATAATGGTGTTTACAAATTTTGTGATAACTTTTAAATTAGTTTTATGATTCTACAACAGTAAACCCAATTTGTAAAGTACTGAATTATGGTTAAATAAATGCACCAAAGTGTAAGACTGTCATTCAAAATAAAGTACTATCTATTTGCTAATGTTGTAACTATGGGAATATTTGTATATTTTTATAGCCTACATAAAACTGTTTAATAGTAACAGTATATTGCTGAATATTAAATTATTATATTCATTTTAAAAGGTTAAAGAATAAAGACATTTAAAGAAAACATGTTTTTTATGTGCATTTTTTGTAAATTGTGTATGCATGTACACACGTGGAAGCTGAATGTGTCCATTTTCCTGATAGCTAAAGGTGACTTAGTAAACATTGTCATATAAAATCCCCCATTCTATTTTTAATTTTCTCCTTTCCACCTTTTTCAGATTTATTTTCCTTCTTTTGGTTTGAAAGTAGAAGTGAAAGTGTTAATCGTCCAGTCGTGTCCAGCTCTTTGCAACCCCATGGACTGTAGGCTGCCAGGCTCTTCTGTAAATAGAATTCTCCACGCAAGAACACTGGAGTGGGTAGCCATTCCCTTCCCTAGGAGATCTTCCCCACACAAGGATTGAACCTGGGTCTCCTGCATTACAAACAGATTCTTTACCATCAGACTAGAGAAAGCCAATATGTTAACAGTGAATATTGCAATGAATTATGAAGAACTGATTTATAATCTTTGAAATAAAATCATTAAACCATTTTATCTCTGAAAATCTATGAGTGAATTGTCTTCCTGGCACAAGGGGACTAAAATCAAACACTAAAAGGGAACAAATAATTCTGAAATTACCAAGTGCAGTAATTATTTCATTGTAACATAACAGAGTTTCAGATATTTGACAACTTCTTGGGTGAATTCCAGTAGCTAATAATTAACTGCAGAACTGTAAACACATAGCACTTAGGCAATTTCTCTGATGCCCTTTGCTTGTTAAACCAAAAAGGAAGTTAATAATTTGAAGGAACTAGACTTTAATCTCAACCCTCTAACTCAACACAAAGATATTTTAATAACCACAAAAAAGCACATGTTTAGGCAGGGGAAATGTTTTTGTTTTTGTTTCTATTTATTTTTATTGACTTCAGCTTGGCATCATAGGATATGCTTTTGAAATTTCTCAATGAAAAATAATATTTGAAAGTCAAAACAATAAAGCATCTAGAAGAACATCTTTACAGGACTTTGGAGTTGTTAAAAAAAATTAAGAGGACATAAAAATGGATTAACCATAAAAATTTTTCATAAATATGGGTATATTAAATTGAACCATTTTTATTTGCTTAAAAATACCATTAAGAGAGAAAACCAGCCACCCAGAGATTGGGAGAATTTTATCTTCAATCTATATTACCAGCTAACATCTTGTATCAAGAATAGAAATATCTTATTTCTATTGAGAAATATTCTATTTCTATTGAGTTGAGTCAAACAACTCAATAGAAAAGGAAACTAATCTCAAAAGGGCATTTTACCAAAATAAAAAAGCTATCTAATGAGTTAAAAACATCTGAAAAGAAGCTCAGCTTCATTATCTGAGAAATACATGTTAACTACTATGAAGTACAATCACACACACACACCAGTGGCTGAAATTAAAAACAGATAAAATACTAACTTTCAATGTAGATATGGAACTACAAAATATTATACACTTCTTGTGAGTGTAAATCAATACAATCACTTTGAAAAACATTTTAGCATTATCCGCTAATATTTAACCACAATTTACTTTATGACCAAAATTCTACTCCTAAGTAGTAATATGGACAGCCTTTGATGGCACGTATTCTTACAAATAATTTTACATTTTGAAATGATTTTTATTCTAGACCTTGTATACACTGACCTACTGAATGACAAAAAACATAATTGTATACTTTGATTGTGTATCCAAAAATAAAGCCTACAGTAAAATGTTAAAACAATCATAACTGAACCTTAACAACTTTACAACAATACAAAACAACAGAAATGCATATATATGCTCAGTCCAAATATACAAAATGTTCATAGTAACAGTATTTGTAATAGCCTATAACTAAAAAGAACATAAATGTCCATTAAGAGTAGAATACCTATGAAAATGAATAAATTACTATCACATATAATTGCTAAATGCATTAATATAAATAAATCTCATTAGTGAATGAATATTTCAGAATACCTATGAAATGAATATTTCAGGAAACCTACTAATGAATATTTCAGAACACTTATTAAAATGAATAAATTAATCACACATAAATGCTATATGCATTAATATAAATAAATCTCATTAGTGAATGAAGCTAGATTCTAAAGAAGATATAATATATGCCAATTTCAGTTTTATTAAGCTTCAAGTCAGGTAAAATTAATCTATGGTATTAGAAGTTAGAATACTAGCTAACTTCAGGATGAAGGATGGAAGTAGTTACAGGCATAACTACCTCCTGGTAGCTTCCCTGATAACTCAGGTGGTCAAGAATCTGTCTGCAAAGCAGGAGATGCAGGTTTGATCCCTTGGTCGGGAAGATCTCCTGGAGAAGGGAACCCACTCCAGTTTTCTTGCCTCAAGAACCCCATGGACTGAGGAGTCTGGCAGGCTAAAGTCCATGGGGTCGCAAAGAGTCAGACATGACTGAGTGACTAACACACACATAACTACTTAACTATACTTTTCTGTATGTCATATTTCAATAAAAAATCAATTAAAAATAAAGTTACAATATCTTATTTAGTTTTTCTTGAAGGGGCCTTCCTACTGTCTGATCAGTTCAGTTCATTTCAGTCCCTCAGTCGTGTCCGACTCTTTGTGACCCCATGGACCACAGCACGCCAGGCCTCCCTGTCCATCACCAACTCCCAGAGTTTACCCAAACATGTCCATTGAGTTGGTGATGCCATCCAACCATCTTATCCTCTGTCATCCCCTCTCCTCCTGCCTGCAGATACTGTCTGATAATGTCCTTTTTTTTAAGTGGTAATTTTGTCTTTTTTCACTTTTTGATAATTCTATACTTACAAAACTGTACTTTTCTGTGTCATATTTCAATAAAAAATCAATTTAAAAAAAGTTGTAATGTCTTAATTAGTTTTTGCTTCAAAGCACTGACATTTGTTTTACCTAATACTTTAGACAAGTATGCAAGTTATTTTCAAGCTTTAAAAATTGAGACGGAGCTATTTTAGTTAACTTATTATCCAGTGTTAAATAAAATTATTTTTTAAATAAAGGAACAGATTTTTATATTTTTTGTGTGTGCATATATGAGAGAAATAAAGTGACAGAGATGCACAGAGAGAGACAGAAGACAGCGTTCTCTTCCTAATTGTGTGGCAATTTAAAATTATCAGATTTTTAAAAAGGCTTTACCTCAGCTATCAAAGTTAAATTAGTTTTCAGAGACAAATGACTCAATTTCAAAAACTTTTGGAAAAACATGGAATTTAATGCCATTTGAGGAATTATGGGGAGATTCCCTTGTGGCTCAGACAGTAAAAAAATCTGCCTGTAATGTGGGAGACCCTGGTTCGATCCTTGGGTCAGGAAGATCCCTTGGAGAAGGAAATGGCAATCCACTCCAGTATTCTTGCCTAGAGAATTCCATGGACAGAGGAGCCTGGCAGGCTACAGTCCATGGGGTCGCAGAGTTGGACAAGACTAAGCGACTACACTTTCACTTTCATTGGAATTTTTCAGAATGAAATGTTGTGTGAAGATTAAATTCGATCACCAATAACTCATTTTAAAATGATCAATATCAAATATACACATTTTAAGGAAACAAAGGTACAACTCAAGTCGACTAATTAGGTGGTTAAAAAAAAAAAAATAACTATGTGAGTCATAGAACTCAGTTTCACTGAGTCCAAGCCTTTCACCACAGAAATGAGGTAACAGACATAAGGCAGTATAAATGAATAACCAGTGTTATCTTATTAATGGGAGATTAGGGGTTCCAATGCATTAGGGGTTCTGACATCTAGAACACTGTTTGCTCCTGTTCCTCACTGAGCCTCTCAACATTCCTGTACTGTAATATACCTGTGGTTAGAAAACAAAAAATTCCAATGAGCCTCTACTTGATACCACATAGAGTTTCAACAACCCCACCTCCTGCTCCCAGCAAACACACACACAAATACATGTGCTGTGATACTCTGAACCTAACCCAAGATTATATTTCCCTATATGACAAATCACCACATTAGCTATAGATTATGTTCAAAACAAATAAGTGAATTAATAAAGTGACAATTTACTTTAAAGGAAGATTCAAAAGCATCTTGTAATAGTGATTGAGAAAAAATGTCCCTGAAATCTATCATGAGAACATCTATCCAATTTCCAAAATCAATAAATGCAGGTTTTTTATAACTCTTTAAATTTGGCATTCAAAAGATAAGATATTAGGCTGAATTGCATTTATCAGAGACTATTGAACAATTTTCTCAAGTATAAAGTATCACTTCCTCAGTTTTAATGACTTATGTCTATGGCAAAAAAACTTTTATTGTAGGCTTAAATATAATTTCAATCAAGTGATTATTATTTCCATGCCATGTAGGTGGCTCACAGTTATTTAACCCTTAAAATGATTTTTATTTTAGTGTTGAATTATTTCATATTTTTCATGAACTATGATGTGGTTGTGTCTGGTGGTGAAAGTAAAGTCCAGTGTTGTAAAGAAAAATATTGCATAGGAACCTGGAATCTTAGGTCCATGATCAGGTTAAATTGGATGTGGTCAAACAGGATACAGCAAGAGTGAACATCAATATTATAGAAATCAGTGAACTAAAATGGACAGGAATGGGCAAATTTAATTCAGATGACCTATACATCTACTACCGTGGGCAGGAATCCCTTAAAAGGAATGGAGTAGCCCTCATAGCCAACAAGAGTCCAAAATGCAGTACTTGGTTGCAGTCTCAAAAATGACAGCATGATCTCTGTTCGCTTCCAAAGAAAATCATTCAACATCACAGTAATTCAAGTCTATGCCCCAACCATTAATACTGAAAAGGATGAAGTTTAATGATTCTGTGAGACCTACATGACCTCCTAGAACTAACACCAAAAAGAGATGTCCTTTTCATCATAGGGGACTGGAATGCAAAAGTAGGAAGTCAAGAGATACCTAGAGGAACAGGCAAGTCTTGGCCTTGGAGAACAAAATGAAGCACAGCAAAAGCTAACAAGAGTTTTGCCAAGAGAACGCACTGATTATAGCAAACACCCTCTTCCAACAACACAAGAGAAGACTCTACACATGGACATCACAAGATGGTCAGTACTGAAATCAGATTGATTATATTCTTTGCAGCTGAAGATGGAGAAGCTCTACACAGTCAGTAAAAACAAGACCTGGAGCTGACTGTGGCTCAGATCATCAGCTCCTTATTTCAAAATTCAGGCTCAAATTGAAGAAAGTAGGGAAAACCACTACGCCATTCAGGTATGACCTAAATAAAATCTGTTATGATTATACTGTGGAAGTGATGAACAGATTCAAGGGAGTAGATCTGGTAGACAGAGTGCCTGAAGAACTATGGAGAGGTTCATAACATTACCCAAGAGGTGGTGACCAAAACCACCCCCAAGAAAAAGAAATGCAAAAAGGCAAAGAGCTTGTCTGAAGAGGCCTTACAAACACCTGAGAAAATAAGAGAAGCAAAAGGCAAAGGAGAAAGAAAGAAAGGGAAAGATATACCCAACTGAATGCAGAGTTCCAGAGAATAGCAAGTAGAGACAAGAAAATTTTCTTAAGTGAAAAATGCAAAGAAAGAGAGGAAAACAACAGAATGGGAAAGACTAGAGATCTCTTTAAGAAAATTGGAGATACCAGGGAACATTTCACGCAAAGATGGGCACAATAAAGGACAAAAACGCCAATGAGCTAACAGAAGCAAAAGATATTAAGAAGAGGTGGCAAGAATACACAGAAGAACTGTACCAAAAAAGTTCTTAATGACACAGATAACCATGATGGTGTGATCACTCACCTAGAGCCAGACATCCTGGAATGCAAAGTCAAGTGGGCCTTAGGAAGCATCACTATCAACAAAGCTAGTGGAGGTGATGGAATTCCAGTTGAGCTATTTCAAATCCTAAAAGATGATGCTGTGAAAGTGCTGCACTCAATGACAGCAAATTGGAAAACACAGTAGTGGCCTCAGGACTGGAAAAGCTCCAAAATCACTGCAGACCATGACTGTAACCATGAAATTAAAAGACACTTGCTCCTTGGAAGAAAAATTATGACAAACCTAGGCAGTATATTAAGAAGCAGAGACATCACTTTGTTGACAAAGATCCACATAGTTAAAGCTATGGCTTTTCTGGTAGTCATATATGGATGTAAGAGCTGGACCATAAAGAAGGCTGAGCACTGAAGAATTGATGCTTTTGAATTATTTTGCTGAAGAAGACTCTTAAGAGTCCCTTGGACAGCAAGGAGATCAAACCAGTGAATCCTAAAGGAAATCAACCTGAATATTCATTGGAAGGACTGGTACTGAAGCTGAAGCTCCAATATTTTGCCACCTGATGCAAAGAACTGATTCATTGGGAAAGACCCTGATGCTGGAAAGATTGAAGGCAAGAGAAAAAGGGGGTGACAGAGGATGAGATGGTTGGATGTTATCACCAACTCAATGAACATGAGTTTGAGCAAGATCTGGGAGTTGGTGATGGACAGGGAAGCCTGGCGTGCTGCAGTTCATGGTGTCTCAATGAATCGGACACAACTTAGCAACTGAACAACAACAACAAAAGACCAGTATGCCATGTTTTTTAATGAACACTTCATTTGCTCCTCTAAGGTTTCTCAACCACTCTTTGAGATTCATAATCACTCTAGCCGGTTATATATAAAGTCTGACAAGATCAGTCAGCGATTATCAAGTAACTAAGATTATTCCAAAAATTATGTCATCTAAGTGATGGAATATCCTAATATTTTGAGTTTATTCACCTTTTTATAGCACTTCTCCAGGTAGACAGCAGTGGTGTGTAAAATTCACTGGTCCTATCAAACAACTTCAAATTCAGCTTTAATAAATTTTCATATCAAATGACAACTGTGTTTAAGGCAATGTCACATATCCACATGGTAAGTAAATTTTTCTTATACATTTTAATTCTATTACTCAGAATACATAGGTCTTTAGAATATTTTGTATTTATGCTCCATGTTAAAATATTTTTTGAAGTGTTGCAGTGATCATGCTTTTCTTCCCTTTTTTTTTAACCTTGTAGAAATATTTAGAACGTGAAGTTAGTTTCTTTGATGTATTTGAAATATATTTCTTTTAGTAGTAAGTTTTCATTTCTTGAAAGTATTCCCTTGATATTTTCCATATCTGAAATGGACATACTGAACTCAAAATGCATTGAAAAAATAATACAGTTAAACTCATTTGTTGTTATTCAGTAACTAAGTTGTGTGTGACTCTTTGTGACCCCATGAACTGCAGTCTACCAGGCTCCTCTGTATATGGAACTTATTCTTAAATATCAGTCATATGCACTGCATCTACTTGGAAAGTTAAGAAAGTCCTGCTAACATCCTTGATTTTTTTCCCCAAATTCCACCATTTAATTATTCTAAATTACATATGTCAAGGTACAGATTTGCAAAATACAGGCACTGGAAGATCATTTCTTAAATGGTCAAAAACTCTGTGTTGTGAGCATATAATTTATCATAATTTATTTTTGTGAATATACACAAAGAGACGTATTATCATCAAGATGCTGGTTTCCAGAGTATAGCAAGTTTTTCAATGTTGGTATTTATGTACATTTTTCCTAGATACAACAGTTACCCAAATTTGAAAATGTGACCCATTACTTGTCATTAACTAATGTGTTTTTGCTATTCATGTTTCATAACAGATTTCAAATCACTGAAGAAAATACCAAATAAAGAGCTTTCTTTTATTGAAAATAGTTGCAGCAGATGCAAAGATTCATGAAAAGCTCTAGAAGACAGGCTAAAGACTAAAGTGGTACAGAATTTACAGCATTATTATATCAGAGTTTTAGGATAATTATGCATTTTCAGTTTTTAAATTGGATTTGCATGACAATAGTCCATAACAATAACTCTCTGGTCATTTTAATACATGCATTATGAAGTTGTTCAAAATGTATTTCAAAAAAAACATAGTTCATACTTAAATCTATATTTTAACTAAAAGGATTATAAAAATAAAAAATAAAATAATCGTGAATAATAGACTATGGGACAAGGGGATAAATTACACAAGTACTGTTAAAAAACAAAATTCAACTAAGTAAATTTGCAGATTTAATTGACTTTTTTAAGCAATTTATGAATCTGGTAGCACTTCCTCTAGTAAATAGATACTCTAAGGTACAAACCAAAGATTTTTGTAAGTGGAAGTAAGCTGGAACAAGGAAATGATTATTAAAGAGAAAAGAACTGTTTCAGGCCAGGTCATCTTCTTTTAGGGGGAAGGGAACTGTAATGGTCTTATTATATAGACTACTTCATTAGTGCTAATCAGGAAACTTCAGGCTGTTGGCTTAAACGTCACATTCCTGGGAGAGGATAAACCTGCAATTAGGCCTTGGTTGGGTTTTTCCGGTAGCTTAGTGGTAAAGAATCCAACTGCCAAGACAGGAGATGTGGGTTAGATCCCTGGGTGGGGAAGAACTCCTGGAGAAGGAAATGGCAATCCACTCTAGTATTTTTGCCTGGGAAATCCCATGGATAGAAGGAGCCTAGTAGGCTACAGTCCATGGGGCTGCAAAAGAATTGGACATGGCCAACTTAGCAACTACACAACAAGAACAATTTGCGGTCCTGAGGATAAGTGACTTCATTCGGGGCCTTTTTTAAAAAATGAAAACAAACAATAAACAATTTGTTCCTCTCTGCCTAACTCAGAGACCTGATTAAAAATAATAATAATAAGGCATTAGTACCACTCTCAGCTACCACTCTGTAGTTCTTACATCTTTCACTAATACTCCATGTGATATTCCCAGGTCACCACTTCAGGTTCACAAGTTTTAATTTCATCATTCTCTGTTCCTTCTATGATACTCTAGTATTAGGGAGATCATTTGCTTGGTATTTTTAAAGCTTTTGAGAGAATATAACACACCAGGGAGATTTTAAGCAGGATAATTTTCAGTCTTTAGAATGTACTTCAGAGCCATGGTCCCCAAGACCCAAACCAATCTAAAAAGACACCACTGAGGAATCACCTTTTAATAAAGCCAAGCGGCTTGCTCAATGATCTTACATAACTGAGTTTCAATTTCCTTAGAAATGCCAATTCAGGTACAACAGATGGTGATGGCCACAGCACAGACACCTCTTTGTGCTGCTAAAAGATAATCAAGGATCATTTTTTATTAAAAAAAAAAATCTTGGCCAGAGAGTCTAAAAACAGTCTTTGTTAGGCAACTGTTATCTTAACAACAAAATCTACAATGTCTCCAAGAATCAAGGAGAGGTTTCCTCTTAAAACAGGAGACAAAGGGCACAAACCTTCAAAAGAATGATAGAGCCTTTGAATAAGACATAAACTAGTTAGAATCAACCAAGTCCAAGATGGTGGAAGATGACTTCCAGTAGACCTTGAGACTTGTATGCTCGTTATAATATATTAGCATATTCTAAACAACATACACACAGCTGTCCTAACAGTTCTGAGGCTCACCATCAAAGGTCAAAAAGCGGGCAGTGTTCCAGGAAATCTCTGCCCCTTCTCCAAAATAGTTAGAACAATTCTCCCACCCATTCACCTATGAAATTATCCAGCCCATAAAAACTTCCCACCCTTATTTGGGGGCATCTGACATTCTGAGATGACCCACACTCTGGAGTATGTTTCTCTCCATGGCCACTCTCACGATTTGAGATGGACTGCATTCTATTAAAAGAATGTGATCTCTCTGAATAAATCCACTTCTTACCTATCACTTTGTCTCTCACTGAATTCTTTCTGCCCTTCAGTAAATAACTTGAGCTTCAGTAAACCAGGCGTGTGATTTCAATGAAAAGACGGTGGGTTGGAGTCCCAGTGTGGGTTTGGCTCAGTTTCAGTCCCAGCCTGTGGGCTCAAGTCCAAACCTGAGTTGTGCAGGTTCCACTATTATATATTCATATGTACTTACTTCTAACCAGGGAATGGATCTATTCAGTTACTGCTGTGTTTACCCATTCATTCAGGTCATCTTCTTTCAGGTGAAAAGGAAAGGCGGAGGTCTTATTACACATATTATCTCACAAGTGCTGATCAGGAAATTTCAGACTGTCTGTTTCAAGGTCACATTTCTGGGAGAGTTCATTGAAATTGCAATTCTGCAAATAAGTCTCATTTACCTGGGGGTAAAAGACTCTATCCGAGCCCTTTGTGTCTTGTTCTTTTCTTATTTTTTTAAAAGATCTAACAAATTAATAAAACTATTTAAGCTTCAGTTTACTAATTTATAAAATAAACAATACTAATACCTTCTGTGCTCTCCTCACAGGGTAATTACTCAAGATAAATGCATCCATCTACTATGAAAGCACTTGATGAATTATAAAGTGCATTAAGTCAAAGACTGGAAGACATCTGTCCAATTACATGAGAAAGCCTTCAGCCCATAAAGAAATAAATTACTAGTGTGACATCTTCCTTGGCAGTGAAATTTCTCCCCTAGGACTCCCTCTAATGGCTCAATTTCAGCAGACTGAACAGAACTCTATGGGAAAACACAGAACCAATCTGACCTGTTTTAAGGATGATAGAAGCTACACGGCACGGCCTTTTTTTTTTTTTTTTTTAAGAAGAAAGCCTACATTGGTGCCCTGGAGAAAGCAACTCCATGATCCACAGAAGACCCCAGACTCCCACAAGCTCAGATAAACTGGGACTGCAGAAGAAACAGTCATGGCCAGATTAGCACTGGGTTACTGAGGAGAATACACATCTCACTTCTAAGGCTGCTTTCTCTTCTAGGTTGGGCTTATTAGCACTAACATTTTCTCTCCTCAGTTCTTTTCCCCACCTCTTCCTCATTTACTCCAAATGCAGACAGCTTAGCAAAACTGCAGATATTAGCCAAAAAAATTTACTTCATTTTGGACCCAGAGTTCGAGCTTTTAAATTAATATTTACTTTGGCCCACACTTCACTTTTGTTTATACTTTTCTCTGACAATCTAAGTCCTATTTGAAAAGAGTCATGTTCAAGGCAGAATCTGAGCTGGCCTCCAAGAATAATGGTGATGAAATTTGACATCAGCAATAATCAGATATGCTATGTGAAGGGTTCGAGGACAGCCCCTCAGAGTTAATTCCTAAGAACTTCTTTATTAAATGTATTGACATAGATGGGTCGTGAAAGCTGAAGAGTTTTTCTTCTTATTTCCTTTTCTTTTTTAAACTTGATCTTTTTGATAGATGGATCTACAGGGGGAACTTTATAAGAAATTCGGAAAGAGAGTTGAAATCTCAAAGATATTTACCTCCAGAGCTTTATGCATGTATGCTCAGCTGTGTCCAACTCTTTGTTACCCAGTGACTGTGGGCTATCAGGCTCCTCTGTCCATGGAATTTTCCAGGCAAAAATATTGGACTGGGTTGTCATTTCCTTCTCCAGGGGGATCTTCCCGACCCAGGGATCAAATCCATGTCTCTGTGTCACTTACAGTGGCAGGCAGATTTTTTACTGCTGAACCACTGGGGAAGCCCTTTATGAATGAGATCACTAATAAAAAAACATGAGCTTATTCTAAAGCATTTAGAACATGACAGAGTTTGGGGAGTTTCAGAACAACGGTGCTTTGCATGGTACCCATTAAAGAGTGCTGCCTTCAGAGGTAAAAGAGCTCATTTTGGAGATTCTTCATAATAAGAAGCTCTAACTTTCAAAGAACTCTCAATCTGTTTATCAAGAAAACATGTAAAAAGTGAATTTAACCTTAATACATCTGTAGTGTTAAAATTATTATTGGTATGCTGCTTTTGCTTTGTCTATTATAGAGAAAAATATTTCTCTTGCTGCAATCACGGCCAGTGGCATCTCCATTTGTTTAGAGAAACAGTTAAATTGGACCAGAGAGGTACAAAATCCACAAATTAAATATTCTTAAGAATACTTGGTACTATCTTTGCAACTGTTCTGCAAGTGTAACATCATTTCAAATTAGAAATTTAAAAACGTATCAGGTATTGCATTGAACAAATAACTACTATTTTCCCAAACTTCATATACTTTTTTCCACCAATTTGCTTAATCTTATATCATCTCTCTCTGTTATTTATTTTTTGCTCAGGAAATTCTTTTTTTTTAATTGGAAGATAATTGCTTTACAACATTGTGTTGGCTATTGCAATTATTTTAATAATTCATTCTAATCCTTAAGAATCAGTCAGTCTGTCAGTTCAGTTGCTCAGTCGTGTCCAACTCTTTGCAACCCCATGGAGTGCAGCACGTCAGGATTCCCTATATATCACCAACTCCTGGAGCTTGCTCAAACTCATGTCCATCATTCTTAAGATAATTCTTAAGAATATCTCCCTTCAAAGACTCTATTTACACACATTTTTCCTTATAGAACTTACTGGCCCCAACATACAGCATAGGAGGAAGGAAAACTACTTTTGTCTTTCTCCACTCTAATTTCTAGTTACCTTTCCTTAAAAAGAAACCTTTCTCATTCTACCAATGAGAGTTTATATTTCATTATCCTCTCCTTTTCTAAATATTTTTTCCCAATGCCAAGTTCTTTAATTGAAACTTCACACAGAATTTTATATTTCTTATTTTTTTATACTTCTTATTTTTCTTTATATTTCTTTTCCCTAATCCCCCCACTGAGTTTAATAATCATGTATTTCCTAGTCTAGATCTGCACTATCTAATAAGGTAGGCATAGCTCCATATAACAACTGAGCACTTGAAATGAGGCTAGTCCAACAGAGAGGTATTGTAAGGTACTCATATCAGTTTGGACATGATATGAAAAGCAATGTAAAATATCTTAATCTTTATATTGATTACATTTTGAAATAATAATACGGATATATTAAATAAACTATGACCTTAAAGTTAAGATCTGTTTCCTTTTACATTTCTAATGTGCCTATTAGAATATTTAAAATTACAAATATTTGCTTGCATTATATCTTTGTGGGACAGAATTTCTCTAAGATACTTATTTTCCTCCTTCACTTCCTAAACATATTAGACAGGATTGACCATTTTCTTTCTGTCCTTACTGATCTTAGTATGAATGCTCTGAAGACTCTTGGTCCCTTCTCTACTTTTCTTCTTATCCTTTGTCAGCCTCTGACTTGCTTCTTTCAACATCCAACAGTCAGGATCAACTCTCTTCAATTTATATACATCTGCTTCCTTAGAGAGGACATTTTTTCTAAGCTGTTTTGTTTTGCTTTGCTCTTGATTCTTCAACCATTTGTAGGTAAAGATACCCAAATCTCTGCTGGAATTTTAGCTTACATCTCATAGGATAGCTTCATTTCTCTGGGAATTTCCTTAGGTCGCTTCTACTAGTGAACTCTATATGGAAACCAAAACTTCAAGTACCTATTTCTGAATGCATTAACCTTCCTGACAAGTTCTGAAGTCACCACTTGCTCTCACCCAGGGATCCCTATGGGTGTTTTTCTAATTTTTTTCCTGCCTTCCACCAGAGTCTAGTCTTGAATTCCCAGCACCTGTCAGAGTCAACAGCTTATTGTACAGCCCATTCTCTAGAGAGGAGGATGTTCACTAAAATGTTTTTTAAGTGAATTGATCTGATCTAAATGCAAAAAGGTTTTTCCTGGTGTTGGTGGTGGCTAAGGAAAAGATTTTCCTTTTCTTCTTTTCCTTACCTGATGAGGATATTTTTAATACTACCTTTCTAAAGTCTTATGTATCTGGATTCTTTCTAATCTCATTATTTAACACATCACCAAAAGGTGAATTTTACACACTTACTTTTCTGACCAGGCTATCTGCCTCTTCATGGTTATCTACCAGTTATTTTGCATCCAAGACATGCTGCACAAAGAATTTGAGATTCTACCTATATTTCACATGTGTACCATTTAACTTTGTAATATTGATACTGCATCTTTATCCTGACTAGAGCTATAATCTGTTTCTGACATTATTCCTTCTTCTTTTTCCCTATTTGCTTCCCTATACTTTTAGTCACTAGATTGATATCAAGAATTGTACAAGGTACAAGATTCTATCCTTTTCATTTCTGTTTCACGGACAATGGCAGAAAATGCTAGACTGCTATATCACAGATAAAAGATGTTTATTACTCAGAGCTTCATTTTCATTTATGCTCTCCTGCATGTCTCACAAGTCCCACAGACAAGGACAATGTCAATGGCCCTAAATGATGTAAATGTGCTCAATGGGATGCATTATAGGAGAAGAATGTTGGACTTCAGGATTTACTGTTGTTATTGTGAGCAAAAGTGAGCCTGCTCTTTGTGCAGAGGAAGGTGTTACCTTATCCTTCAAGGTTATTTGCTGCAAAGACAACTCCAAGAGATAACCCAGATAAAGAACAGTCAGGGTCTTGCATTTCTGAGACACTCAGAATGTTCCAGGATGGTTCCAGTGACCACGGCTGGTGTTTCTCCCAACAAGAAACCACATATTACTGGACCTTCTATGGGCCTACCATTATATTAGCTACGGGTGATGAAAGCTATGTATGGGGCTTTTCTGGTGGCACTAGCAGTGAAAAACCCGCCTGCCAAAGCAGGAGACAAGAGACGTGGGTTCGATCCCTGGGTTGGGAAGATCCCCTGGAGGAGGGAATGGCTACCCACTCCAGTATTCTTGCCTGGAGAATTTCATGGACCAAGGAGTCTGGTGGGCTACAGTCCATGGGTGGCAAAGAGTTAGACACGACTGAAGCAACTTAGCACACACGGTGAGAGCTATAAATTCAATACAGCCTGCTTTTAAAAACAAACAACTCTTTCAAGGAGATAAGAAGCATCCATGATACAGTTCAAAAGAAGTAATCAACATTTAAGGTGTGAGGTAAAAGTAATACTGTCATAAAATATTTAGGGGTAACAAATGGGATCTTTTTTCTTCCTACATTTATTTTCTTCCTACATTTGACATTTGAGTTGTTCAGAATTATCTCTGTATTTTAAAAAACTACATATTCTTACAAAGTGAAATACATGTATGTAACTACCTTACAGATAAGAAATTGAACACAAAATGTACCCCAGAAAACTCATGATCCTTCCTGATGAGAACTGAGATCTTTATGCTACTGAATCTGCCAGTCCATAAACTTGACATTTCTCTCAATTTATTCATTTCTCTAACATTTTATAGGCTTCTGTTTATAAATGTTAAGAATGTTTGCATTCCTTTTTTGTTTTTACATTTTTTGAAGCTATAACATCAGGTAAACTCAAATTTAGAATTACTACCTTCTGGTGAATTGGCCTTCTATCATTAATAAATGTTACTTTTTCTTATGCCATCTCCCTTTGAAGCAGAGCATGAAATAAGGATTCATGTGCAAGTGATCTATTGGGAGTACTTTCTGGAGAAACCTTCAAGGAAGAAAGATGCAGAATTGCGAAGGAAGAAGAGCCAAGCAAAGATATAGGTTCAGCTGCAGCCTAACCTTAACCAGACACCACAGTACTCTGGGGAACAAGGAATACCTAAACCTGTCTGCCTGAGGGAGTTTGGGATTTTATATTCCCTGTGAATTATGAGCTGCATTTGTTAAGAACTGCACATCTCATATTATGTGTTTCTTCCACAATTAAAAATAAATATACACTGGCTGTGGCTCACCCCCTGGGGAGAGTATAACTCCCCTGCATCTCTGGGTGACATGGGTCTGGTATTTCTCCAGAAAAAGAGGTAGCTGTGAGCTAGTAGCAGCCAATACCCACAGGAGCAGTAGCCCTTCAATGGGATGTATTAGGAACTGACCATATACAGGAAAGTCTTCCAGTCTACCAGCACTCTCTTCACTGTATAACCTACGCCATTAAATCCATCCATTAAGCGCTTTATGTCACTGCAGGTATTCTTCAGTTCTAGCATTATAATTGTTTTCTTATGTCCTAGTTCTTTTGTGTAATTCATCATCTTTTCTTCTACTTTCTTGAAAATAATAATCTATTATTATGTATCTGATAACCCTAGTACCTTCACCACTCCTCACTCCCCAGGGCAGGGAGTGGCAGCAGGAACCAGGAAGTATCTCTCTGCTGAGCTGAAGCCACATCCTGATCCTGGCTGCCAGGCTACAAGGCTGCCTGGGGGAAGAGGAGCAGATGAAGAACAGCATCCTATCTCCAGGCCCTTTCCTTTGACCCAATGAGAGGTCACTGGGAAAGGGAACAGGCCTGAGGCAACATCAAGAATCAGTGACGTCTACAAGACGGCAGAGTAGAAGGACGTGCACTCGTCTCCTGCGAGAACTCCAAAATTACAACTCGCTGCTGAACAACCACGGACAGGAGAATGTCTAGACAAAGGTCCGTCTAGTCAAAGCTATGGTTTTTCCTGTAGTCATGTATGGATGTGAGAGTTGGACTATAAAGAAAGCTGACTGCTGAAGAATTGATGCTTTTGAACTGTGGTGTGGGAGAAGACTCTTGAGAGCCCCTTGGACTGCAAGGAGATCCGACCAGTCCATCCTAAAGGAAACCAGCCCTGAATATTCATTGGAAGGACTGATGCTAAAGCTGAAACTCCAATACTTTGGCCACCTGATGCAAAAGAACTGACTCATTTGAAAAGACCCTGATGTTGGGAAAGATTGAAGGCAGGAGGAGAAGGGGATGACAGAGGATCAGATGGTTGGATGGCATCACCGACGCGATGGACATGAGTTTGAGTAAGCTCCAGGCATTGGTGATGGACAGGGAGGTCTGGCGTGCTGCAGTCCATGGGGTCATAAAGAGTCGGACACGACTAAATGACTGATTGGAACTGAACTAGTACCTTCTTTCACTGTGGGCGTCTTTCTATTGTCTCTTTTCCTCTTCATTGTATTTTGAGGTTTGTTGGTAATTTTTTTTTAATTGAAGATAAAACATTTTGCATGGGAACTAATAGGTGTACAGGGTGATATTATCTCCCCGTGTAGTGAATTCACTCTCTGCACTGGAAGACAGACAGAAAAGTGACACAGCACCCTAGTCTAACCAAATGCCACGCTGAATGAGGTTGGGCTTTATCCCCAGTCAGCCTCAGTCTGTCTTTGTGGTACCTCCTAGGACATATTCTCTAGGTTTGCAGATAAGAGCCTTGAGAGCGCCTCCCCCTTGAATTATCCTAAATTAGAACTTCTACCTTTCCAGGATGATAATACAGCAAAAAAAAAAGAAAGAAAGAAAGACAAACTCAGTTTTGCCTTTCAGCTACTTTCTGCTTGACTTATAGCCTCCCTTTCTGTGGAGCTTAAAAATTAGCAAATGTCTTGAGGGAGAAACTAGTGATGAGTGTTGGGCTCACTCCAGACCCCTAGTCCCTCAAGCCCTGTTGCCTTGGTAGCCTCATTCCAGTTTTGGTCTCTCCAGGACCATAAAATTGCTGAAAACCCTTCTGGCTTTTCCGCTTCTAAGCAGCCATGTTCTGCCCCGTTTTTTGGTCTCTACTGCTTTTTGAGTTAACAAATTACCTGAAAGAGAAAATGCACTCAGAATCTCCAGAAAGATTTTAATTTTTAATTTTTGCTTCTGAATTTTTGCAGCCTAAGCCATCTTCTGATGTCTCAAAATATGACATACATATAGTATCACCTACATGTACATATGACATTATATATACTCTCTATCTATCTAATCTATAGTTTTTCTACTGATTTTGGGTAGCACAGTTGGTCTTCTACAAGCTACACAATCATACTTAAGGTAGCAGTCATCTTAACAAGTGTTTTCAGACTTCAATCTTAAAAAAGTTTTTGCCATTCACTAAGCAACTAGTTTTACTGACCATCTACCTTATTGAAAATTCTGATCCAGGTGCTGGTAAAATAAGGAAATGAATAAGATAAAATCTAAGCTCTCAGTAGGATCTTTTCTGGGCTCATTTAGAAGCCTCAATATATAGTTTTCCAATAAATTTTCATTATTTCCACCTTAGTGACAATACTCCTCCCCACCATCCCTCCATATTGAAGTCATTCCAAGGCTATTCTATTCTATTGGTGGATGTAGGAAATGAAACTAATATTGATGGAATGTTAAATGCTTTTTATGTTTATCACTGTCAATCTTTTATGTTAAAATTTTTATTTCTGTGAAGTAACTAAGAAACTGAGCCTATTGAGTTTTTTTTTTTAATAGACAGTACATGAAAGATCACACAGATAACTAAATTGAAGAAATATTATGCAAACCTAAGTCCATCTGACTCCAATGCCTCTGTCTTTCTGTGACTCAGCATTTTCTCTATATGGCATCTGCCTTGGATAAATTTGTCTATAATCTCTCAAAAAGCACAAAGCCCATTAGAAATCATGTGAACAAGAAAAGATTCCTTATTATTTAATTTTGATATTCACTTCTTCCATACCTAATTTACTAGATGGTTTGCATGACTATTTGGCCCTCTACTATTCTCTAGTCAAACCAGCCTTTACTTCAACTCTAGAATTTTAAAATGTATATGTTTCATTAGTCAAAGCTCTGGTTTTTCAGTAGTCATGTATAGATGTGAGAGTTGGACTATAAAGAAGGCTAAGCAGTGAAGAGTTAATGAACTGTGGTGCTGGAGAAGGCTCTTGAGAGTCCCGTGGACAGCAAGGAGATCAAACCAGTCAACCCTAAAGGAAATCAGTCCTGAATATTCATTGGGAAGACTGACGCTGAAGCTGAAGCTCCAATACTTTGGCCACCTGATGTGAAGAACCAACTCATGGGAAAAGATTCTGATGCTGGAAAAGAATGAGGGCAAGAGGAGAAGGGGGCACAGAGGATGAGATGGTTGGATGGTATCACTGACTCAATGGAGATGAACTTCAGAAAACTCAGGGAGATAGTGACAGACAGGGAAGCATGGTGCTGCAGTTCATGGTGTCGCAAAGAGTTGGACATGACTTAGCAACTGAACAACAACAACAACATGCTGCATTAATGAATAACTATAAAATAGCTCCCTATTTTACCATGCCCACTGAACTATAAATGCCTTGAGGGTAGAGACTGACTTCACGTTACATCAAGCACAGGACCTGGGTCAGATTAGCCCTCAAAAAATAATCAGCGATAGACTCATCAAATAATATTTGTCTTCCTCAATTGAAAATTTATATCCAATACTATTCTTTTGCAATTAATCAAGAGCATGTATGTGAAGACCTTGAGTAGCAGTTCTCCATGTTAACTCCTTTCTGGTATTGATGGCTTGTGTGGTTGTTTCTGGAAGCAAACAGGTGGGTAAGATTATTTCTCCAGACTCTTTTCAGACTTCCTCAGGAATCTGTGCTCTAATGTCTCTCACATTAGCACCTACAACAGAGGTCCTGGTTAACAGAGAGTTAACACACGTCCCTCACTCCTGGTTCCTATCCAGCCTGTAAGAGCAATTACACGTCCGGAGCCAAAGATAATAACCAGAGTTGGACAGACTCAGTTCTTCCAACACAGAAATATTTCTTTTCATCCATGATAGTCCCTGATATTATCTCTATCCTCTTTTCACTGGAAATGTCAAAGCCACCAGCAGAGTATTAGGAAATAAAATGGATGTACCGTCTGACTCTATAGCATATTTACAACATAAGGTTGTCAGTATTTTCAGAAATACTTAGAATCTTAGGAAAACAGTATTAGGTAGTCTGTTTAAAAATGAGACCCAAAGAGTCTCTTGTATGTTTATCTACCAGGAGGGTAAATTATTTTTTGTGATATATAGATATAAGAGAGAGATAGTAAAAAGTTATATTTCCTATAGATGAAGAAATACCATTCTTAAGAAATTACTGTAAACATTTTGGAGTGTGATATTGGTAGTATTATGTTTGGGGGGAAAAGTCTAAATCTATAAGATACATGTAATGAAGCATTTACACATGAAAAATGTAATTCTTGTATTTGCTTTAAAATAATTGAGAACAAAAAGAACACAAAAATGGCAGGCAGTTTTTGATTGGTCAAGTTAAGACAGGGTAAGTGGTTGTCAATTGTGCTACTTTCTCTACTTCTGTGTATATTTTAAACATTCCAAAATAAAAAGTGTAAAAAAACAACTTAAATCTCTATCAACAGAGGAATGGATAAAGAAGATGTAGTATATATATCCAATGAAATATTACTCAGTCATAAAAAGGAATGAAATTATGTCATTTGTAAAGACATGGATGGACCTAGAGACTGTCATATAGGGTAAAGTCAGAAAGAGAAAAATAATGTCTATGAACACCTATATGTAGAATCCAGAAAAATGGTATAGATGCTCTTATTTGCAAAACAGAGATAGAGACGCAGATGTAGAGAACAAACATAGGAAGACCAAGAAGGGAAGGAAGCGTAGGATGAATTAGGAGACTGGGATTGACATTTATACACTATGGATACAATGTATAAAATAAATAACTAATGAGAACCTACTGTAGAGCTCAGGGGGCTCCAATCAGTGCTCTGTGGTAACCTAGATGGGAAGGAAATTTTAAAAAAAGAGGGGCTATATGTATATACAAGGCTGATCCACTTTGCTGCAAAGTAGACACTCACACAACATTGTAAAGCAAATGTAATTCAATAAAAATTTTAAAAAAGAAAAAAGTTTCTCCTCTCATGACAAAAAAAACCTAGTTTGATAACTAAAAGTTAGAACTGAGATACATAAACTGAACAGTTTTCTAATTTTTTCCTAAATAGCAATAATTAGCTTACATATTTTTATTAACCTGATAAATTATTATATCAAATCGTAAAACACAATCTTTGAGAATTCCTTATGGTCTCAAAGCTAGATGGAAAGGATGAAAGGAATGTAAAATAATATAATGCTTCCTCTGCAACATTTTATTGCATGAAAGGAGCACCTCCCACCCCCACACTATTTCTTTCCGAAGGCTTTTGTCATCAGAGGTCTCCTCCAAACTACTGCTAGATCGCATTTTTTGTCCCTCAATCTGCGTTTTTGATCTTTGTTTGTCAAGTCAGGATCCATCTTAGCAACTGATCCGTCTATAAATATAAACTCTTAGCAGCGTTTATATAAACCAGTAACTCAAGAAGAAATACAAAAGTGGCTTACTTCTAAATAGATATCTTCTGCTACATGATATCTATCTACTACTTCATATTGACCTCACTGCTTGATTGGCCTTTACTTTCCTCTACTACATTCCTTTCTGCTAGCAATTGTCTACTGACTTCAGCCTTCTGCTTGGGCTTCAACTCTGGACAAACTGCATGGCTCAAAACCCGTTTCCAGCTTAGACTTCCAGTTTCCTGGCATTCAACTCTACAGCCCATTCTGGCACTTGTCCTTCAGGAATTGTTGCCAGTTTGGTACTCCTGGTCCTGACTCATCTCTGTGATTGCACATCTCTCCTGAGATTTTATTTTCAGAAAGAGGAGATGGAGTTTCATGGAATTCAGTTCATCATATTTTGTATATAACTGTCAGTTTGATGTGGGTTATTCACATAAAAAGATCATAAACATACATACCACATACATGCAAACACACACATAATTTTCTAATTTGTGCCATTTGATAACAGTGAAATTAGACCATACATTGATACCAAAGACACTTTCACAGTATGTGAAGTTCTCTGGGTCTCAAGTGTATATCACTACCAAGTCAACTGAGACAAATTCAGTTTTTCCAAATGAATCCAGAAATGACCCATTTCATATCAGCCTCCTCTAAGACTACAGCCAATAGGAAGTGAAAATGTTCAAAAATGGAATATTTCTTGTAAAAACAAAATAAATGTATATAGTACATAATTCCTTTAAAAAGTGTTTATATGTCTTAATAAATGATTTAAAGCATAATATACTACCATAATGTTTGTAAAAAATAAAGAATATTTACATGTTGCAAATAAACCCAGTTTTGAGTTTCTATTTATAAACTTTCAAAAACTAAAAGGTTTTCAATGAAAGAAGTATAAGGAATAGACATTAGAGAGCATAATACAAGACAACAAAAAGTAAAACAAAATATACTGAATTATGACACTATAAACTGATTAAGCATCATCTATAAAATATTTCAAATAGGTCACAGCACAGAAACAAAGTATGACATCTACTTCTGAAAGTGATACTGTCTCACAGGTTTCCCACATGTAGGAGGTTCGTGTCAGTCTTGGTTGCCCAGCATCCAATTCCCCTTTTAAACAAAATGACAGCTTCCTTCCTCACTCCCCAGAAAACTTGTACAGTTGGGTACTATCTTGTGGGATTTAAGTACTGAAATCATGACACAAGGACAGGACAAAAATCTGCACCTCATTCAATTCAGTGGCAGAGCTCTGTCAGTGTTGCTATAGATCTCCTCCTGGAGTCTGTGCTTCTTGGCACTCAAGAATTCTTGGTTTCAACCCCATTTTTCAACTCTATCCTGTGCCTTCCAACAATTCTATAAATTCCCTTATGCTAAAGTTAGTCAAAATCAGTTTCATTTGTTTACAAAGAAACAGTGGGGTGTAAAAGAAATAATATCATACAGGTACACATATACACATATTTGGATGTGAGAGTCAGACCATAAAGAAGGCAGAGCACCAAAGAAATAATGTTTCAAACTGTGGTGCTGTAGAAGACTCTTGAGAGTCCCTTGGACAGCAAGGAGATCATACTAGTCAATCCTAAAGGAAATCAACCATGAACCTTAATTGGAAGGGCTGATGCTGAAGTTCCAATACTCTGGCCACCTGATGTAGAGAGTCGACTCACTGGAAAAGACCCTGATGCTGGGAAAGACTGAAGGCCAAAGGAGAAGAGGGTGGCAGAGAATGAGATGGTTAGACAGCATCACTGACTCAAAGGCAAAGGAGCCTAGCATGCTGCAGTCCACGAGGTCACATAGTCAGCCATGACTTAGCAACTGAACAACAGCAATATATAAATACACACAAACAGTTGCACACACACATATATATTGTATTCCAGGACTGAAACTCTGAAGGCCTATCAGAAAATAGCCAATTCAAAATATTCACTTAGTATCACCTAAAACAATGTCTCAGTGGCACCATAAAACATTCTTAAGAGCATGAGGAACTAAAGTACCTTATGGTAGGGTGGAAGATTTCCATGACATTGGAAAAGAATGCCAAGCTTAAAATCCCAAATTATCAATACAACCTCAAAGAATGAACTGATAACCATGAAATAGTAGAAATTCAACTGATTTTACATTCCAGTCATATAAAACCTAATTCTTTGCTTGCGACTGTAGGACAATAATCACTAAGACTGGACTTGGGCTGCTTAAAAGGGGAAACTGAATGGAAAGAATGACTCACCCATCTGTCCATGTCCTCTCCTATGAAGCACCCTCCACTGACTTCCATTGCCTAAGGAAGTTCTCATTCCTTGGAAGTTGCCCTTCCTTCCTGGCTTAAAAAAAAAAAAGAAAAAGTCATTATTTCCTTGCCTGAAGAAGCTCCTTTATAAGAGGTAGTTAATAAATCCTCTCAAGCTGTAGCCCATTGTTATTAGACCAGTAACTAGAACCAGACTGCAAAATGCCCCAGGGTATCATATGTAGGATTGAACTTCTGTAGAAAAGATTAACAAACCAAAAAAAAAAAAAGCAAGAATTTGCTGATTAATACTGTCAAAAGCTTTTATTTTGAACTTTTATAGTACACGACCAAGGAAGGCAAAATTAAATTTAGATTGGTCTGCATTTGTCAAAATCAATATGCTTACCAGAAAATTTATTTACGACATGCCACCTGAAACATATAGCATGTTCCTAAATTTTATTAGTATATTTAATGACCCCAAACCCAACATTGACACTCTAAAGGAATCTGACATTCCAGAAGTCCTTGGGCATAATAAAGACAGAATTCAAAGGTTTTCAGAAATAGGGAAAATAAAACTTTGCTGCTACCATTCATGAATATGTCCTTGTTTCTCTCTGACAAACTATGCTCCGAGACAGAATATCTTTGCCAATAACTTATTTAATGCAGGTTCACTGTGGGAATTATAATTTGTAATAATAATACTTCACAAGCCAACAGCATTCGGGATAATATCTCTTATTAGGCCAATAAAGAAATAATATACTTCAAACCAATGCGAGATTAACTACACTATTGTTTCAGACAGAGGGGAGGTGAAAGAAATATAGTCCAAATTTAGTTGAGGTGTACAATTCTACAAGTTGGTTTTTGAAATGGTCAACTTAGCCAACCAAGAGCTGATGTCCACTTGCCAGTGCAAACCAAAAGTCTCGTTACTAGAGCATGATGTTAGCGGAATGAAGGTGCTAGCACTGGCAGGGAAGATGATCTGCTCTGAAGGTCATTACTCCAAGAACCATTACACAGCTTTGTTGCTACCTATGAGGAGCAGCCTTGCCAAGGCAGGAATAGATGCCCCTTCTTTTTCCTGAGACTTCTGCACAGTTCAACACACTGCCTACTAAGAATAGCCTGATCACATGGGAGCAAGTCTCTCAAAATCTTCAAAGAGCTACTCACATCAGCAAAGAGCAGCCTTGCCCAGACCAAACACTCTCAATAAAAGTCCTCACAAATTCTTGGTATTATCCATTATATCACAGTTGAGTCTCCATATGTTCACACTGACCAGCATAGTAATTTTACTGACATCATCCCGACATAGCCTCCCCAACACAAGTTCTCCCTTAGATAAAAACAACTTCAGTTAAGCATGAACTAGTAGATCAAAACAATTTTACTTGGTAATAAAAAGTGGATATGAAATCATAACAAACCAATATACAACACTTGATTTTTTCCTTAACTTCATCCTTAAAGAGAGGTTTAAAAAGATAACAAACAAAAACTCCCTTTACTAAAATACTGTGATACATATCAGTATAGGAACCATCAGTGTCTGTAAGTCACATTGACTGCTCTCCCCAAGCTCAGAATTATTATGAAAGGCTAGTTAAAACAGGCTCCACAATCTCAATGAGAATTGGAAAAAAAAAAAAAAGCCCTATAGAGGTAGAGTCTAGGGCATTACACTGAAAGGAAACTATCTGAGATGACTATAATAGCTAGCAGTAATTCAAATAGTTTGATCTGCATAAATTCCTGGTGATGGTTAATTAATTCCCAGAGAACAAGTTACGTATGTAAAATATGAAGGTTTTACCTGATTTGTATGACAAAAATACAGTTCAGAATTATTAATTTGAAAAAAAAAAGAGAAATTCAATCTGAGAACAGAGGATTGATATTCCAAAGAGGAAGGTAAAAACAACAAAAAATAAGTTGGCTCTGATCCTTTTCTGGCCATAGGAAAATCTGTCAATATTGGCAACCAATGGAATTAGATTTTAATAATTATAAGAGACTATTTACAGAAGAGAAACTCTGAATGCCCAATAAATATATGCCTAGATAATCAATCTTACTTGTAATTAGTAAAGTGCAAGGTAAAACAAAGCTGAGATAGTTTGGTATATGTCAGAAAAATCTGACAATACTAAAGTCTGCACTGTTTTATGCTGTAAATTTATAATGCTAAAGGTACATTTTTCCCTAGTACCTAGAAATCCTACTTGTAGGTACATAGAGAATTGTATGTTGCAAAAGACATATATAAGAATGTCATTGTAACATATAGAGTTTCATCTACCTGGTTTACTTTTGAACTCTCAACTCCAGGACCATGACTAGCATGTAGCAGCTGCTCAGAAATACTGTCAAATAGATGAATAGTTATTCAAGAATTGACAGATATCAATTAAATATTCTAGTTCATGTGAAAATGTAAATTTGCAATGAGTAATGGAAGGCTTCTTGTATAATAATAAGACTTTATAATATAGCTTATATAATAGTAATAGGTAGCATTATAGAGTGCTTGCCATTTCCCAGTTTTAAGTCTCATTTAACAGTCACTCACCCAAGAATCCCACATTATTTTTGTTTTCAGAAAGGTTAAGTGCTTCAGCTTCTGAAGCACATTTGGTCCACAGAGATATTTTGGCAGTCTGCTCAATGTAACTAAAAAATTTTGAATGCATTGTTGAATCCACTAAGATGGACAAATGGCAGCAGTTCATAATACATGGAACCACCACTCAGCAAATTTCACTGCCAGTTTGAGTGGGTTTTTTGCCACCTGCCTCGTCCCTGAAAGCATTTAAATTAGTTTACCCATGCCATAACAAGTAAATGTAATTACTACTTCTTTCTACTCACATGGTAATAATTTTCCAGCTTTCTGCAAGTGGGTGAGTGACTACATATAGTGTTCCCTAGTGGATTAGAAGCAGGGGAACTATCCAATTTTCTGTGCGTCCCTGAGGGAGCCAATTAAGTAGCTTTCAATATGGGGGTAAGGGGTTCCAGAGGTCAATCTGAATTGGGTATGATAAAATTTCAGACATTTGTAAGCATGTCAAACAGATTAGTAGAGTAAAACAGCTAAAGGTTTTGTTTGGAAACTGGTGAACCTTATAGAAATAAGGTATTCCTGAAGGAAGGTGAAGTAAATACTCACCAAACTGGTCTAAGAACAATAGTTTGTCATAAACACAATGGGATGATTTTGAGTTTAGTAATTTTTCTCCAGCAAGCTCCTGGTGGCTGAGTGCAGAAAGGAAATTACGGCAGATGTTATATCACAGTAAAAGGCAAAGGTTTTTATTTTAGATTTTATTAATTCCTGATACAGCCTATGCCATGGAAGCCAAGTAATGACCCATTCAAATATTTACTGAAAAGGAAAAGTAATAATTATATAATTTCTCAGGTGTCCAAATTCTTCCACCTTCCAGCAAAACCTAATAAACTTACTCATAACATATCCAAACTCAGACTAGGGTGGTGGAAAGACAGGAGTAAACCAACTCACCTCGAAAAATAACATTTGCTTTTCCCTGAAATCTCTCTTCTGGTTTTCTTCTGTGAGCATGTTAATCTTTAATTTTTGGCACACAGTAAAGCATCTAAGTTACTAGACCTCTTGGACTTAGGTTTCTGTACATGTTGAGCATGATCATGTTAGTCAGCTAAAACCCAGGATTATCTACACCAGAGATCATCTTTAGAAGAGGTGAAATGGTCAAGAGGTTATTAGGGGGTGACTCCATTAACTAGATAAAATCTATTCTTCGGAGCCACATATCACCCAACTCTGGAGTAGCTGAGATTCTGAATACTAGAATACTCCCTTAATAAAGGAGGATACTCCTTTAAAGGAATCCTAACATCTCCATCTGCCTGAAAGTTCTAGGCACATTTCAAGTCACAAATCAAATGCACCTCTCTCACTAAGGCCTTCATGGATACCATTCATCACAGCTTGTCTTCCATCTTCTGCGCCTTCAAGACTTCAGCTCTCCCCTATTACAGCATTCACTGACACCTCTGTTGTACTGATATTTGGATCTGTCTCCTAAACCAGATTGTACCTTCTGGGTGAAAAATATGAGTATTGCATACATTTTCATACTGAATGAAACTGAATTCATAAAGCCATTAAGGCTCTTGAGTTTGGACAAGTACAGCATTTCTTAATATTTCAGTCTGTTCTAGCTAAAAGTTCTCCATTATAATCTGGGCCTAAACCAACCTCAGTGTTAGAATATGATAGCCGGCCAATGAAGAAGAAAATGATCTAAGTGTTCAGCCCTTACTGCCTGTATCTGGAAGCAGTTCCCACTATTATCATCACTTCCATTTAATAAAGGAGGTGGTTAATAAAGTGCACTGAGATAAACTGTTCATATGGGAGAGGGTTTCAAACCGGGGAGCCTAATCCTCAAATTAGGAAACAAGGGAAATTGCTTCACACAAAATATCATCACACTCAGGAAGTATATTTCATAGGATGGAAGTTATTAAAGAACATAGGTGAGCTCAACTAACACCTACGTTTATATTTGGAACCAATCAAGAAAAGTAAACACAAATGAGAATTCTCTTAAATTGGAAGGGTCCAATATTCTAACAATTAAGAAAAAGACATGAACTAAAACCTCTGGAATCTTTTCATTCCTAAACAGATATTCAGTTTTCCCCTTGTTTATAAATTTTCAAAGTTGAAGCAGATTTACATAATGGATATTTTTTCCAAAAGAACATTTTATGAGATAAGTCCATTTCTTCTTTCTAAAGATAAAACTGTTTAATCAAAGGGAAGAATATCATGAATTCTAAGGGCTATAAAACTATAAAAATGTCATATAAAAAATGATAATAATGCATAATTAACAAAATAGGGCTAATTTTGAAAATGACTAGCTTTCCCTACCCTAATAAGGAATTCAGGTACCTAATACTTTAGACTCAGATATCTGACACAATTCAATTCATGATTATAATGGAGAAGAGGCAACCTGCATAATGAACATGGTAATAAGCTTATCGTTGTTGAAAAGTTATTTTTAATTACAAGATCTCTATATACTTACTACTTCAAGTTAAGTCTCCCTGCCATACATTTATGGCTAGTAATAAAAAGAAACTAGATTTAAGATATTTAAAGTCTTGAAAATAAAGCAGAGTATTTTACTAAAGTCCTCCTCCACCACCTCCTCCCCCCAAACAAAACCCCTCACTTTCAGAAATGCACCTACTTATACCTGCTAGTTTAATTTTGGTACATCATTGCTACTGAAATGTTAGCAAAAGTTAAATATAAGTACCCATCCCTTCCAAACCAGAGAAATGTCAACTCTCCTCTAAATAAATCATATGACTATTTTATAGGTTTTAATGACCATGTGTACACTGCTTCCTCAATCATCTGAGAGCACAAGAAACATCTATTACTTTTCCAGAGAAGAATTAATTGTTTTTCTCCTTTTCATTTTTTTCTGAAGTTCATGGGAGCCCAATAACATTAAGCAGCAGAAACCAAACAGAATCTACGTTTATTTGAATCAGTCAGCTAGAGGTCCGTTATACAGCAGTAAAGCTGACCAAGACCCAGGAGCATAGGTTGAAATTCAGCTAATAAGTTCAACCTACCTCATCACTGCTATTGTCCTATGATCGTTTTTCTACTAAACTATATATTCAAACATATGTTGCTATGCAAAGCTGTCTCTTCTCAAAACCCAAAGACTCCCAATTAGACTTTTACTTTGTGTGCTACTTATTCTCATCTCCTCCATTCTTCTTTTCAATTTTATTTTGGTAAGAATAAATAACATGAGATCTACTCGCAACAGATTTTTAAGCATAGAATATCATATTGATATCCATACATAACATTCTAAACAGGATTTCCAGAATTCATTCATTTTGCACAATGACAATTTTATACTCACTGTTAGCAGCTCCCCCATATCCCCTTACTACTTATTCCCCGGCAACCACAATTCTACTCTTTGCTTCCTTGAGTTTGACTCTTTTAGGTTATCACATACACACAGATTCATGCAGAGTATTTATTGTTCTTCTGTGACTGGCTTATATCACTTAGTATCAGTTCAGTTCAGTCAGTTCAGCCACCCAGTCGTGTCTGACTCTTTGTGACCCCATGGACTGCAAGCATGTCAGGCCTCCCTGTCCATCACCAACCCCCAGGGCTTACTCAAATTCATGTCCATCGAGTCAGTGATGCCATCCAACCATCTCATCCTCTGTCATCCCCTTCTCCTCCTGCCTTCAATCTCTCCCAGCATCAGGGTCTTTCAAATGGGTCAGTACTTTGCATCAGGTGGCCACAGTATTGGAGTTTCAGCTTCAGCATCAATCCTTCCAATGAATATTCAGGATTGATTTCCTTTAGGATTGACTGGTTGGATCTCCTTGCAGTCCAAGGGACTCTCAAGAGTCTTCTCCTACACCACAGTTCAAAAGCATCAGTTCTTCGGCACTCAGCTTTCTTTATAGTCCAACTCACATCCATAAATGACTGCTGGAAAAACCATAGCTTTCACTACACAGACCTTTGTCAGCAAAGTAATGTCTCTGCTTTTTAATATACTGTCTAGGTTGGTCATAACTTTTCTTCCAAGGAGCAAGTGTCTTTTAATGTCATGATTTCAGTCACCACCTGCAGTGATTTTGGAGCCCCCAAAAATAAAGTCTCTCACTGTTTCCACTGTTTCCCTATCTATCTGACATGAAGTGATGGGACCAGATGCCATGATCTTAGTTTCCTGAATGCTGAGTTTTAAGCCAACTTTTTCACTCTCCTCTTTCACTTTCATCAAGGGGCTCTTTAGTTCTTTTTTGCTTTCTGCCATAAGGGTGGTGTCATCTGCATATCTGAGGTTATTGATATTTCTCCCCAAAATCTTGATTCCAGCTTGTGCTTCATCCAGCCCAGCATTCCACATGATGTACTCTGCATATAAGTTAAGTAAGCAGGGTGACAATATACAGCCTTGATGTACTCCTTTCCTGACTTGGAACCAGTCTGTTTTTCCATGTCCAGTTCTAACTGTTGCTTCTTGACCTGCACAGTATAATGTCTTCAAAGGGCATCCATGTTGTCACATATTGCAGCATTTTCTTTATTAAGGCTGAACAACATTTCATTGTATATATACCATATTTTTTAATCCATTAATCTGTCCATGGACATTTAAGATGCTTCTACATTTTGGCTATTGTGAATAGTGCAGCAATGAACATGGGAGTGCTAATATATTTCTGAGATACTGATTTCAATTCTTTTGGATAATACCCAGAAATGGAATTGCTGGATCATATGTGATTTCTCTTTTTAATTTTTTGAAGACCTTCCCACCAGCTTCCACAACAATGCACCATTTTGCACTCCCAATAGTCAACAGTGTACAAGGGCCCTGATTTCCACAACCTTGTCAATACTTGTCTATACACACACACACACACACACACACACACACACATAATAAATATAATATCCATTCTAACTGGTGTGAAGTATATCTCCCTGTGATCTTGATTTTTGATTCCCTAATGATCTGTGACATTGAGCATTTTTTCATATACCCATTGGCCATTTGTATGTAATCTTTGGAGAAATGTCTATTCAAGTTCTTAGTCCATTTTTAAGTTGGGTTATTGGTATTTTTGCTATTGAGTTGCAGCAATTCCTTATGTATTTGTGAAATTAACCCCTTAATAGATGCATGATTTGCAAATAGTTTATCTCCTTCTACATGTTGCCTTTTCACTTTTTTGACTGTTCCCTTTGCTGTGCAAAAACTTCCTAGCTTTATATAGTCCCATTTTTCTATTTTTCTTATCTCTTTCATTCTGAAAATAAAATAAGGATGCACTATAGCTTCTCATTTATCAGTTAGGTAAAGAGTATCGGCTAATCAATTCATTACCTCATTTCATTCGTTGTGTATTTATTGAGCATCTACAGTGCGCCAGACACTGAGTATAACAGTAATGTAAAAGACAGGCCTGTCTGTGTGGAGCTTACCTTCATGAGGGAAAGCACCAATAAGGGAGTAAAAAAGGAAATACATACAGTAAAATGTCAGGCAATAAGTGTTGTTGAAAAAATTAGACAGGTGAAGTAGAGAGAGACCAAATTGTTTTATGTTATTATTTGCATCCTAAAACTAAATGAAAACAGGAGAATCCAAAAGCTTAATCAACATGAATAAAACACTTTAATATAATGTATTTAAATTTAAATCTATCTCTGATATAAATTTATCTTTGTTTCTAACTGGAGAACTAAAAGGTATTTAATATGAGCATTCATGTTTCCAAGGCAATAGTACTATAGTCTAAGAACAGGAAATAGCTCTGAATAGCCTTACTTATATAAACAAACATCTAAACATTTCAAAAAGTTTTAAAACTATTTTCAATATATTATATATGCTCATTAACATTATATTTAATAACATAATTTTAACCTAATAATTGTCTAACAGTTAAATATGAATTCAAAGCTTCTAAGAACATAACCTGTATATAGAATTGAGGTAGATAAATAACATGAATAATGTTATTATGTAAATGTAAATAATATAGATAAATGCAACAAGAAATATCACTACTTTTAATGTCTTGATTCCTGTATTAGACAAATCATAAAAACCAGAAAGACAACTGTTTAGACGTGGCATCTGTCAGCTTTGAGAGATGACCATGGACTGTGACACTTGGGTTCCTTGGTGCCTCTTTTACCATTACATCATTTTAGAATACCCACCATCATATAATGAAAATATCACACCACTCTGACTCCTCAGGCAGGTGATTTGGGTTCTCCTTCTGAAGATCTCAGAAACTGTCTTAATTTTTTTTTTTATTAATAAAGATGAGTTTTAGTTAATTTAGGTGAATGCTGAAATATTTCACTGTCCTGAGTGCATAAGCTCATCACAAGAGTCATTATTCGGGGACAGGCTTTGTCACGGTAACAGGGATTCTTTGACAGCCATCCTTATAAAGAACCCCTTGGGCAGATCCCAGACAAAGGAAACCATTAGGCCTAATTCCCATTTTTGTTCTTCTGCCTACTAATTTCAGTGTTCTATTTACAGAGAAAATCATGAATAAACTCAAAGGGATCTTCAAAATGATTCAAACTACACATCTGGAAGAGGAAGGCACCAATACCCATTGGGCAATATATTCTAAAGGAATTATTTCATGGAACAGTAATCTGAAGAAAATTTTCTAAGTTTTCAAAATATACCAATAGTTTAGATTATCAGAAGATTTTACAGTATCATATAAATGCTAGAAGAGTACTACTATAGCAGAATGCTGTTTAGTTTTTTTTTCCCTTCTCTCTGCTAATAAACTACTTACAGATTTGTTCAAGGGAAAAGTAGTTTGGCAATTAATGTATTTGGAGTATTTTTACCAAGGTTCATGTTAATGTCACTCTTCAAGATCTGGAAAAATACTTCCCAAGTACTATATTGATTCTGTGCTATGTATTTTTTCTTAGTGTGGTTTCATTAAATAAATATTTCTGACAATAATAGTTATCATGTATTAATGAAAGATAACTCATATACATTATTTCACTTAATATTTATACAAAGTTACAGAGAGATACTATAAAACCAAGTTATAGGTGAGGAAATTGAGGTTTAGACAAGCTAAATGCCTTGTCCAAAATCACATGACTAGTAAGGACTGGAATAAAGATTTAAACCAGATATTTGACTCCCATCTTGCTATATGTTGCTCTAACCGTATTATAAAATATATTATATATTAATGATATATGACATATTATACTAATAGTTAACATATTATATATTATAATATTGCTATATTCCCTCCAAAAAAACAGCTGACACTGGTATTAAGAAATAAAAGATACAGAGTTCATTACTTTCAATGTTCAGTAGTAGGTCTAGCATTTTAAAAAATGATATTAATAATTATAAATTTTTGGATGGGGACACGGTGTCTGGAGGCAGGTAAACTGCAATGTTTTTAGTATTTCAGTCAAGAATAATCAATGAGGTCGGGGGGAGTTTGTGAACTATCAAACAATTCATCCTAAGAACTATAGAGGTATAATATTAGTTGAAACCATTTCCTTCCATAATTCTAACTATATTTCTCTTTTGTATTGGAGCATTTCTAAGTACAGTTGATGCTCCTTTTCTCAGATAGCACATTAAAACCCTTGAAAGACACTGGTTTTCTGCCTCTATCATCACACCTTTGAATGCTGGATGTGCTCAGATATGACTGCAGGTCTTTTTGTAAATTTGTTGGGAACCGAAGGGACGATGAGTCTCTAACAAACAAGCTTGGGCAAGTTTTCTGCTCCCCACCCTCTACTGCTTGTTAAATTTTCCTTAACACTGAACACTAAAGTTAAAAAAAAAAAATGCAATCAAAACAAAATACTAGGATATTAAGAACCAAACTTAAAGATACTTACTTAAAGAGTGGTAATTTGTATTACATGTTTACCACCTCAAGAAAGTATTAGTTTACCACAGTTAACTCTAGTACAGGGAAATGGATCAATTGAGTAACGAGAATTTGAAAGATACAGCCTAGAATTCCATCATAAAGTGAAGCTAGATAATTAAAGACAATGAGGCATATTTAGAATTAAAATGTGAACTGGTAGGGAAATGTGATTCAGTTTGCTAGAGCCCTAGGGATGGAGAAGAGGAAGAGTATCTACAGTGGTAAGTATTGATTTACCTTTATGCCATTAGAAGCAGGTGTAAAAGGAGCATGCCAGTGAAGTCCACCAAAAGGTAAAGAGGATTTCTGCCTAGAATTCACAATCTGACCATGAGGAAACCCATCTGGAAACTGGACAGAAGAAAAAGTCTGCTTTTCATCAGGTTTCCCAGAACTAGCATCGCTGACTAGACTGATCAAGGGTTAACTTCACAACATCCTATTTTATTTAGCTCAATTTCTAGGCTGAGTTTAGAACGGCGTATCAGGCAATGGGTCTTCTATCATTTTGTTGTAGATAACTTTTCATGTTACAAGATGTATCTTCTTTGTATAACGGTTTTAATTACTTCAAGTATCTCTTACTATTTTTTATGATAATACAACTGTACTCCATTTTGAATCCTTGACTAGCATTCAGAGAATTCTTAAATTACATTAGAATTCTATTTTTCAATTTATTATTCTTTTATTAGTTATTAGTTCCTACATATTACTTTACATGACTTTGTTCCAGTTCTAAGAGCGTTTTACAGTGCTCTTAGTAAAGATTCCAGAACTCTGACTTGACTTCCCCACTGAACTACAGACCCATATATTAATGCCTTCTGGAGAGATCAACTTAGACATTCCACAGATACTTGAAATTCAAGATGTACAAACCAGATTTTTTTTTATTTTGCTTCAACTCTGATATTTTCTTCTGCTGGAAATTCAAGAGTCTTCAAATAAGAAATATGATGATCACCCTTGCTTCTTAGTTATCTTGCAATTTCTGTACCCAACTAGTTATCAAGTTTTGCCAAGTATACCTCATAAACCTCAAACATAATTTTATCTCTATGCCTATTGATAACACTGCAGTTTTGTTTCCCTTTATTTCTCTTCCAAATATGAATTCAAAACACAACTTCCTCAAACTGTGACCCTGATAAATCTTAATCCATCTGAACCTCAATTTCCTTATCTCTTAAATAAGAGATGTTAGATTCTGATTACTGTTTTGACTGTGAAATGTAATAAAGAATATGAGTTAAGCAAGCATACACTGCCTAGCTTATAATAAGTACTCATTAAAGCTGCATTTACAGTTATAAAATAAATAAGTTGCAGGGATGTCATGTACAGCATAGGGAATACAGTCAATAATATTGCAATAACTTTTTATGATGACAGGTGGTTACTAAACTTAGCATGGTGATCAATTCATAACATATATAAATGTTGAATCACAACGTTGTACACCTGAAACTAATAAAATATTGTGTCAGCTATAGTTAAATTTTAAAAATTTAAAAACAAAAAGAAACCAGAAGAGTGGGGGGGGGAAGCCATATTTGCAACAGATTTTATTGATTTATTTAATAATACTTGAGAGTCTATGTTTGGAGGACTGGTGAAGATGACAGAGTAGAAAGACCCTGCGCTCACCTCCTCTCATGAGCATATCAAAATCACAACTGTCTTCAGAACAACCATCTATGTAAAAGACTGAAACTGCCAGAAAAGATCTTCTGCAACCAAAGTCATAAAGAAGGAAACACAATAACACAGGTAGGAGGGCATGGCTTCACAATACAATCAAGTACCATACCCTTAGGTGGGGCAACCCATAAACTGGGGAACAATACTGCAGAAGTTCTCCCACAGGAGTAAGAGTTCTGAGTCCCACATCAGGTCCCCTGGCCTGGGGGTCCTGCAGCAGGAACACAAGGCACTAGAGCACGTGGCTTTGAAGGCAGGCAGGGCTTAACTTCAGAAGTCCCAACAGACTATGGGAAACAGACTTCACTCTTAATGGGCGCACACAAAATCTCAGGAACACTGGGACCCCAGGCAAAAGCAGCAATTTGACAGGAGTCTGGGCCAGATTAATGTTGGCCCAGACTTACTGTTGGCCCTGGGACAGGCTCTCCTGTTGGCCTTGGAGAGCATCCCAAAGAGGTAAGGGGCAGCAGCGGCTTATCCTGTGGACATAGACACTGGCAACAGTCACATCTGGGAGTTCATTTTTCCTGCATGAACACTCTTGCTAGAGGTTGCAATCTTCACTCATTAGTGCCAAGACCTGGCCTCACCCAATAGCCTATAGGCTGGGATGCCCCAGGTCAAACAACTAATTAGATGGAGACACAGCCATGGAGCTAGTGATAAAGAACCCACCTGCCAATGCAGGAGACATAAGAGACATGGGTATGATCTCTGGGTTGGGAAGATCCCCTGGAGAAGGAAATGGCAACCCACTCCAGTATTCTTGCCTGGAGAGTCCTATGGACAAAGGAGCCTGGCAGGTTACACAGTCCATGGGGCTGCAATGAGTTGGACACAGCTGAAGTGACTCAGCAAGCAAGCAACACAGCCCTATGCATCAGAAGAAAGACTGCCTAAAGACATCCTGAGCCCACAGCCACCTCTAGATATGCCTCTACATACAGCCCTGCCCATCAGAGAGTCAAGACCTAGCCCTGCCCTCCAGGAAGGCTTCACTAGCCTCTGGAAGAGCCTCATCTACCAGCAAGGAGGTATCAGATGCAAGAAAATCACAGTCCCTCAGTCAGCAATCCAGTCTTCCTACAGCAGGACAGGCCCTTCCCTGAGACTAGCGTGGTCCCTAGCCCTGCTCACCGCAGGCCAACACAAGCTTTGGAACAACACAGACAGCATACTCAACGGGACCCAGTTCCCCATCAGTTATCTGAAATAAGCTCTGTGATCCCTGGGCCCTGCACCCAGGCTCCCAGACTTGACTCTGCCAGCAAGTAGTCCAGCATTAAATCCAGGACCTGGCTTCACCCACCAACAGTCGGACAACAGTCCCAGAATCTTCCGGTCTTCATTGCTCTGACTCTGCCAACCAGTGAGCCAGCACTGAGGTACAAATTAACCTAAAACTAAGTCCTTTGTTCTGAATTCCTGGCATGTGTCCTCAATCTGATAAATTATCAGCACTCAGATCCAGGGAAGGGCAGTAATTAACTTCTGTCCCATATGCCTAAGAGAAAAACAATTGGTGATTATTAGTCCATACATCTGATCCATTGTTGGGATCATGAAAAAGGGGCAACTTAATCTGAGGATCAAGAGAAGCCATAAAAATAACTGGTTAGAAATAATGTGATTTAAGAACAGGAGCCAACCAAAAATATAGATTAATACTGCTAAAGATATAAAACCACCACAATCCCTGCCTTCTGGAGGGCTCTTTACCCCCTCTCAAGGTCTTTGCCAAGAGCTTTGTACTTTCCTCCTCTCTAATAAATCCTATTCGCTTGCTACTGTGAGTATTTGTGCGTTTGTGGATTCCATTCTTCAGCTCCAAGAACAAGAACTCAGATTCCCATTTCAATGCTAGCCCCAGCTCCCCCTGGGCTTCTGCAGTCAGCAGCCCCTGACCAGCTTCCACTGGTCAGCACAACACCAGCCAGCACAAGGCAGGACCTGGCAACCAATCAGGCTAAGGGCCAAGCAAGCCTACCAGACGGCCTACAAAGTCGGCCTGCCACAAGAGAAGGACCCACACAGCCCTCCGAGGGGAAATCCCTAGCTTGGATGAGGAGAGAGGAGTACACTGCAAGGATGCATAGCATCTCTCCTGCAGAGGACCACTTCTTCAAGGTTGAGTAACTAACCTACCATACACATAAAAATAGCAAAAGCAACTTAGACAAAATGAGGTAGCAGAGTAACATGTTCGAGACAAAAGCGAAAGTGAAAGCTGCCCAGGCATGTCTGACTCTCTGTGACTGCATGGACTGTAGCCTGCCAGGCTCCTTTGTCCATGGAATTCTCCAGGCAAGAATACTGGAGTGGGTAGCTGTTCCCTTCTCCAGTGGATTTTCCCAACCCAGGGGTCAAACCTGGTCTCCCACATTGCAGGTGGATTTTTTTACTGAGTGAGACACTAGGGAAACCCAGACAAAGGAACAAGATAAAACCCCAAAAGAACTTAGTGAAGTGGAAAGAGTCAATCTACCTGAGAGAGAGTTCAGAATAACAACTGTAAAGAGGATGAAAGAACTCATAAGAATGGATGCACAGAAGAGAAATAGAAATTTTTTAGCAAAGAATTAGCAAATAGAATAATCAAACAGAGATGAATAATATGATAACTGAATTGAAAAGTACACTAGAAGTAATCGATAGTAGACTAAATGATACAGAAGAAGAGATCAGTGGGCTGGAAGACAGAGTTAGTGGAAATCACTGCCACTGGAAAAAAAAAGATAAAGAATGAAAAGAAATGAGAATAGTTTAAGAGACCTCTGAGACAATATCACATGCACTAATATTCATATTATAGGAGTCCCAGAAGAAGAGACAATGAAAGAGGCTGAGAATATATTTGAAAACATAATAGCTGAAAGCTGCCCTAAACTGGCAAAGGAAAGAGTCACCTAAGTCTAAGAAGCACAGAGAGACCCATTTAGGAACACACCAAGACTCACTAATTAAACAGACAAAAATTAAAATAAAGATAGAACATTAAAATCAAGGGAAAAACAATAAATAACATATAAGGGAATTACCATAAGACTATAAGCTATATGCAGGTCAGGAAGCAACAGTTAGAACTGGACATGGAACAACAGACTGGTTCCAAATAGGAAAAGGAGTACGTCAAGCATTTATATTGTCACCCTGCTCATTTAACTTAAATGCAGAGTACATCATGAGAAACGCTGGGCTGGATGAAGCACAAGCTGGAATCAAGATTGCTGGGAGAAATATCAATAACCTCAGATATGCAGGTGGCACCACCCTTATGGCAGACAGTGAAGAGGAACTAAAAAGCCTCTTGATGAAAGTGAAAGAGGAGAGTGTAAAAGTTGACTTAAAGCTCAACATTCAGAAAACTAAGATCATGGCATCTGGCCCCATCACTTCATGTCAGATAGTTGGGGAAACAGTGGAAACAGTGTTAGACTTTATTTTTGGGGTCTCCAAAATCACTGCAGATGGTGACTGCAGCCATGAAATTAAAAGACACTTACTCCTTGGAAGGAAAGTTATGACCAACCTAGATAACATATTAAAAAGCAGAGACGTTACTTTGCCAACAAAGGTCCGTCTGGTCAAGGCTATGGTTTTTCCAGTGGTCATGTATGGATGTGAGAGTTGGACTGTCAAGAAAGCTGAGCACCGAAGAATTGATGCTTTTGAACTGTGGTGTTGGAGAAGACTCTTGAGAGTCCCTTGGACTGCAAGGAGATCCAACCAGGCCATTCTAAAGGAGATCAGTCCTGGGTGTTCATTGGAAGGACTGATGCTGAAGCTGAAACTCCAATACTTTGGCCACCTCATGTGAAGAGTTGACTCATTGGAAAAGATCCTGATGCTGGGAGGGATTGGGGGCAGGAGGAGAAGGGGATGACAGAGGATGAGATGGCTGGATGGCATCACCGACTCAATGGACATGAGTTTGAGTAAACTCCAGGAGTTGGTGATGGACAGGGAGGCCTGGCATGCTGCGATTCACAGGGTCACAAAGAGTCAGACATGACTGAGTGACTGAACTGAACTGAACGGATGAACTATTTCAGCTAAAACTTCGCAGATCATAAGGAAGTGGCATGATATATTCAAAGCAATAAAAGGGAAAACCTACAATCAAGAATACTCTACACAGCAAGACACTCTTTCAGATTTACTGGAGAGATCAAAAGCCTTGGCGACAAGAAGAGCCAAAAAATTTCAGCACCACCAAACAAACTGCACCACAAATGTTAAAGAAGAGTCTCTAGGTCAAACAATGTAAAGCTGGAACTAGAAATAATAAGAAACCAGAAATAAGAAAATGAAAAAGCTCAATGTTAAAGTAAAAAATACAATAAAGGTAGGAAATCATCCACATACAAAGCTAGTGAAGTGAAGTTGCTCAGTCATGTCCAACTCTTTGCTAAATACATGGACGGAGAAGCTCCTCCATCCATGGAATTCTCCAGGCAAGAATACTGGAGTGGGTTGCCATTTCCTTCTCCAGGGGATCTTCCCAACCCAGGGATTGAACCCAGGTCTCCTGCACTGCAGGCAGCCACTCTAACCTCTGAATCACCAGGGAAGCCCACAAAGCTAGTAAGGAAGTTAAAAGACAAAAGTAGTTAAATCATCTACAATAACAGTATGCAGTTAAGGGATACTCAAAATGATGATATCAAATATGACACAAAAAATCATATCAAAACCAGTAATCATGAGGGGAGCAGAGTACAAATACAGGATTTTTAAAATGCATTTGAAACTAAGAGATGAGTAACTTAAAACAATCACACACACACACACACAAAATATATACAAAAACATTATTACAAACCAAAAGTCTCTACTAGAGATACACACCAAAAAAAGGCGGGGGGGGGGGGGGGGGGTGGATTCAATCATAACACTGAAGATAGTCATCAAATCACAAAAGAAGAAAAAAAAAGCGGGGAGGACCTACAAAAATCCAAAACAATTAACAAAATGGCAATAAGAAAATGTATATTTCAATATAACTATAAATGGACTAAGTCCTCTAAGCAAAATACATAGTAATTGAAAGGATACAGAAACAAGATCTATATATATATATATATACACACACACACACACACACACTACCTACAAGACACTCATCTCAGAGAGGAACAAGATGGCAGAGGAGTAGGTGCACGTGGAGTACGTCTCTCTCCCCAGATACATCAGGAACACACCTTCAGACACAGAAGTGCATGCAGAACACTAGCTGAGATTGGACAGGAGTACCTGACCAGCAGAAAAGAATACATAGAACCATGCAACACTTGGTAGGATGAAGGAACTGGGGGAAAAACAGGGGTGTTAGTAGGACTGGACCTGCCCGCAACAGGTAGGGGAACTGAAGCAGGGATCTGATCCCCACATTGGGACAATTATCTGAGTCAGAGGAGAACCATTTAAGGCTGGGAGTGAAACAGCAGCCTAAATGGAAGGAGAATCAGACAGTCCTTGCCACAGCCACACATACCCCGGACAGGGAAGTGGGTCCCCTGGAAGGTGCAGCGGCTGGGAGCTGGAGTTTGGGGAGTGTGGAGCAATCCCAGGGACAGGGCTGTTGTTGACTGTGGAGAGATGGATTCAGGGGTTGTGAGAGAGGAGACTGTGGTGGCAAGTGCCTGTGGAGGAAAGCTGGGCAGCCATGGAAGCAAGGCGATACTGCTGAGTCACGCCTAGATGGGTGGAGCCATCAGCATAGCCTCTCTCTCCCTACACAGCAGCATCTGCAGCTGAACGATAGGCTGGCCCATCAAGTGCCTGATGCACTGAACTACAGAGTAGGACCCCACTCAGGGTGCCCCTTTAAGTGCCTGATGCGTGGAGCAACAGAGAAGGACCCCAGGCAAGGGAGCGCTGTAAGTGTATGAATGGGCGGAGCTACAGAGAAAGACTGGCCAAAGAGGCCTTCAGATCATCAGCTACAAGAGGCTCAAGAAAAGACTCTGATAGGGCCATAACTCCTGTAGAGAAGGCATTTGTGTCCCTGCACACTTGGCACCACCAGGGTCCCCGCAAGCCAAGCAGCTGCACCACTTTCATGCTCAACTCTCACTGGGGCGGAGTTTCCACAGGCAAAAAAAGTCTTGCATCTATGCACACAGGGTTGCTTCTGTCATGTCCAACTCTTTGTGACCCTGTAGACTGTGGCCTGCCAGGCCTCTGTCAGGGGGTTCTCCAGGCAAGAACACTGGAGCATACTGGTCCATACTGGTTGCCATAGCCTTCTAGAGCACTAAATTTCCTGCTGCCCTCGCCACCAACTCCCCTGAATACCTGGTGCTGACCAAGCAGCTGCACCACCTTCACGCCTGGCCCTCACAGGGCCAAACCCAAGTCCTCCAGGGAAGCCTCAGGAGCAAACCCCAGTGGACGAACTACATGCAACCGTGGAAATAAAACCACAACTGAAACCCAGGGGCAGTGTGGCTAACAAAGAAGACCTAAAACCTTCCTACTAGCTATACAAGCTTCAGATTAAATCCAATCAACCAGGCAGACTCTGTGTCTAAGGAATATATAAAAGGACACTGAGAGCTCCCACAAAAGAAAACACACTAGTTCTGATAGCTGTGGACACTGGATGCAAGAACGGGGGAGTAGGACCAGATTAGAATCTGATTTGTCCCCACAGCAGGTCCAGAGATCAGTAGTGTTGGAGGGCATCCCAGGGAGGTAAGGTGGACTGTGACTCCCAGCAAGGGAAAGAACATTGACAGAAGTGACTCAAGAAAAACATTTATTATTCTTATGGTTTGACTTGCTCTGCAGATCCTTTTGGATCTTTTTTATTTCTTTTTCTTTCCCCCTCTGTTGTAGTAGTTGATTTTATTGGCAGTGTGAAATTTAATTAAGCTTTTGAACTTTTTTTTTTCTCAGTCACATTTTTTATTGTTCTTGTAAACCTCTGCCTCTGTGTTGGGCTTCTGCAGTCCTATGGAGTGTTCCTTTTTTAATTTTAATTTTTTAAACCTATTATTATTTTTATACATTTATTCCTTTGTTTGACTTTCCTACTGTTCTTTTCCCTTTGCAGTTAACCTTTAATGTATATAAATCTTCTTTATTTACCTCTATTTAATTTTCCACATCTGTCCCTTCTTTCCTTTGCTCTCAACATATTTGTTAGCTTTATTTTCATTGCTTTATCTCCAACTGGCACCTTCCTTTAGTTTTGTTTTCCAGTTTGTGCTTTAGTTAATTTTGTTCTTAACTGGTAGATATACTTTTTGGTTTCCTTTGTTCTCTGGGTCAATCTATTGTACTTTATTTTTGTTGGACTGTTTAGATTTTACTTGTGGGTGTATATGTGTATATTCAGTCACACTTTTTATTGTTATAAACCTCTGCCTCTACATTGGGCTTCTGCAGTTCTGTGGGGTTTTCTTTTTTTTTTCTTTTTTCCCCATTTTTCTTTCTTTTTCCTTTTATTTTCCGTTTTTTTCTTTGCTCTTTTTTATAATTTTAGTTTTCTAAACTATTATACTTTTTCTACATTTATTCCTTTGTTTGCCTTTTTCTTACCCTTGAGGTTAATCATTAATGTATATAAATCTTCTTCATCTACCTCTGTTTAACTTTGTATATCTGTTCTTTCTTTCTTTCCTTTCCTGTCAACACATGTGTTAGTTTTGTTTTCATTGTTTTATTCCCCACTTGGCACCTTGCTTTAGTTTTGTTTTCAAGTTTGTCCTTTAGTTACTTTTGTTCTTAAATGGTAAATATAATTGACCCTTTTTCACTGGGTCAATCTACTGTACTTTATTTTTGTTGGACTGCTTTCACTTTGCTCATGACTGTTTATGTATATGTGTATATTTCATTATTTTAATTATTATCTGCCTGATTTTGTAATGGTTCATGGGGTCGCAGAGAGTCAGACACAACTGAGTGACTGAACTGAACTGATTTTGTAACTGTCATTTGTTTGGGGTTCATCTTTGGTTTCTCATTTTTGGATATTTGTTTTAATCTCACTTAATGCCATAACAAACCACTTATGGAATCTTTGTTCCTGAACAAGAATCAAGCCCTGAGCCTTTGGAGTGGGAGCATTGACTGCAAGACCCTAGACCACCAGAGAACTAACCCTAGTGATTATCAAATAGTGAGAACTCACACAAAGAAAACCATTTGAAAACAAGACCCGGCATCACCCAACCACCAGTAGCACCCTGTGCAGGACGCCTCATCTAAACAACAAACAGAACAAAAATACAAACCCCATCACCAGCAGGCAGGATTACCTCCTCACTCAGCCTTGCCCAACAGAGGAAAAACAAACAAACAGAACAAAAAACTCAGCACAAATCTCACCCTATACAAGACTTACACAAACCACTGGGCCAAACTTATAAGGGCAGAAACCAAAAGGAAGAAAGAATTCAACCTTCAGCCTTTGCAAAGGGGACCTGAAACACAGTAAGTTTAAAAAAAAAAAATGAAAAGGCAGAGAAATACTACACAAACGGAGGAACTAACTAGAAACACAGAAGTCCAAATAAATGAAGAAGAAACAGGCAAACTACCAGAAAAAGAACTCAGAATAATGATAGTAAAAATGATCAAAAACCTTGAAAACAAAATGGAGAAAATGCAAGAATCAATTAACACCTAGAAGAATTAAAAAATAAACATACAGAAAAACAACACAATTACTGAAATTAAAAATACCCTAGAAGGAATCAATAGCAGAATATCTGAAACAGAAGAATGAATCAGTGAGCTGGAATATAAAATGGTGGAAATAACTTCAGAAGGGCAGAATAAAGTAAAAAGAAGGAAAAGAACTGAGCATAGTCTCAGAGACCTCTGGGACAATATCAAACACACTAACATTCGAATTATAGGGGTCCCAGAAGAAGAAAAAAAGGGTATGAGAAAATTTTTGAAGAGATTAGAGTTGAAAATTTCCCCAACAGGAAAAGGAAATAGTCAATTAAGTCCAACAGGCACAAAGAGTCCCCCAAGACACATACTAATCAAACTAACAAAGACTAAACACAAAATAAGAACATAAAAGCAGCAAGGGAGAAGCAACAAGTAACATACAAGAGAAACCCCATACACTTAACAGCTGATCTTCCAGCAGAAACTCTGCAGGCAAGAAGGGAATGGCAGGATATATTTAAAGTACTCAAAGGGAAAAATCTACAACCACGATTACTCTACCTGGCAAGGATCTCATTCAAAATTGATGGAGAAATAAAAAGCTTTTCAGACAAGCAAAAGTTAAGAGAATTCAGTACCACCAAACCAACTTTACAACAAATGTTAAAGGGACTTATATAGTCAGGAAATAGAAGAGAAGAGAAAAGATCTACAAAATCAACCCCAAACAATTAAGAAAATGGCAGTGGGAACATATATATCAATAATTACTTTAAGTGTGAATAGATTAAATGCTCCAACCAAAAAACACAGACTGGCTGAATGGACACAAAAACAAGATCCATATACATCTATATCTATCTATATCTATATCTACAAGAAACCCACTTTAGACCTCAAGACACATATAGACTGAAAGTGAGAGGATAATATATTTCATGCAAATGGGAAGCAAAAGAAAGCTGGTGTAGCAATCATCATATCAGACAAAACAGACCTTAAAATAAAGGTTACAAGAGATAAGGAAGGATACTACATAATGATCAAGGGATCAATCTGAGAGGAAAATATAAAATTGTAAATATCTATGCACCCAACATAGCAGCACCTCAATACATAAGACAAACACTAACAGACATAAAAGGAGAAACTGACAGTAAGACAATAATAATAGGAGACTTTAACACCCAACTCACACCAATGGACAGATCATCAAAACAGAAAATTAACAAGGAAACACAAATTTTAAATGATACATTAGATGAGATGGATCTCATTGATATCTTCAGGACATTCCATCCAAATACAGAAGAATACACCTTCTTCTCAAGTGCACCTGGAACATTCTCCAGGGTAGACCACATCTTGGGTCACAAATCAAACCTCAGTAAATTTAAGAAAATTAAAATCATATCAAGCATCTCCTCCAACCACAATGCTATGAGACTAGATATCAATTACAAGAAAAAAACTGTAAGAAGCACAAACACATGGAGATTAAACAACATGTGTCTAAATAACCAACAAGTTACTAAAGAAATCAAAAGGGAAATCAAAAAATTTTTAGAAACAAATGACAATGAAAACACGACAACTCAAAACTTATGGGATGCAGCAAAAACAGTTCTAAGAAGGAAGTTTATAGTAATACAGTCCTACCTCAAGAAGCAAAACCAACGAATAGACAACCTAACTTTACCCCCAAAACAACTGGAAAAAGAACCAAAAAAACCCCAAAATTAGTAGAAGGAAAGAAATCATAAAGATCTAAGCAGAAATAAATGAAAAAGAAATGAAAGAGACAATAGTAAAGATTAAAAAAAGTAAAACCTGGTTCTTTGAGAAGATCAACAAAATTTACATTTAGCCAGACTCATCAAGGAAAATAGAAGAATCAAATCAACAAAATTAGAAATGAAAAAGGAGAGGTTACCACAGACAATGCAGAAATACAAAGGATTATAAGAGACTATTACAAACAACTATATGGCAATAAAATGGATAACCTGGAAGAAATGGACAGATTCTTAGAAAAGTTCAATCTTCTAAGACTGAAAAGGAAGAAATAGAAATTATGAAAAATTCAATTACAAGCACTGAAATTGAAGCTGTGATCAAAAATCTCCCCAAAAACAAAAGCCCAGAACCAGATGCCTTCACAGGAGAATTCTATCAACCATTTAGAGAAAAGTTAATGCCTATCCTTCTAAAACTCTTTCAAAAAATTGCAGAGGAAAGAATGCTTCCAAACTCATTCTATGAGGCCACCATTATCCTGATACAAAAACCAAAGACAACATACAAAAAACTACAGGCCAATATCACTGGTGAACATAGAGGCAAAAATCCTCAACAAAATTTTAGCAAACATAATTCAGCAACACATCAAAAAGCTCATACACCGTGATCAAGTTGGGTTTATTCCAGGGATCCAAGGATTCTTCAATATATGCAAATCAGTCAATGTTATATACCATACTAACAAATTGAAAGATAAAAACAATATGATACTCTCAATAAATGCAGAAAAACCTTTGACAAAATTCAGAACCCATTTATGATTAAAACTCTTCAAAAAATGGACACAGAAGGAACCTACCTCAACATAGTAAAGGCGATATATGATAAGCCTACAGCAAACATTATTCTCAATACTGAAAAAATGAAAGCATTCCCCCTAAGATCAGGAACAAGACAAGGGTGTCTACTTTCACCACTACTATTCAACATAGTTCTGGAAGTCCTTGCTACAGCAATCAGAGAAGAAAAAGAAATAAAAGGAATCCGGATCAGAAAAGAAGTAGTAAATCTCTCTCTGTTTGCAGATGACATGATACTGTACATAGAAAACCCTAAAGATAGTGTCAGAAAATTACTAGAGCTAATCAGTGAATTTAGCAAAGTTGCAGGATACAAAATCAATACACAGAAATCACTTGCATTTCTATATACAATGAAAAATCAGAAAGAGAAATTAAGGAATCAACTCCATTCACCATTGCAAAAAAAAGAATTAAATATCTAGGAATAAATTTACCTAAGGAAACAAAAGAACTGTACACAGAAAATTATAAGACACTCATGAAAGAAATCAAAGATGACATAAACAGATGGAGAGATATTTCATGTTCCTGGGTGGGAAGAATCAATATTGTGAAAATGACTATACTACCAAGCACAATCTACAGATTCAATGTGATCCCTATCAAACCACCAACGACATTTTTCACAGAACTAGAACAAAAAATTTCACAATTCATATGGAAAGACAAAAGACCCCGAATAGCCAAAGCAGTCTTGAGAAAGAAGAATGGAGCTGGAGGAATCAACCTTCCTGACTTCAGATTATACTACAAAGCTACAGTCATCAAGACAGTATGGTACTGGCTCAAAAGCAGAAATACAGACCAATGGATCAAGATAGAAAGCCCAGAAATAAACCCATGCACCTATGGGTCCCTTATTTTTGACAAAGGAGGCAAGAATATACAATGGGGCAAAAATAGCCTCTTCAATAAATGGTGCTGGGAAAACTGGACAGCTACATGTAAAAGAATGAACTTAGAACACTTCCTAACACCATACACAAAGATAAACCCAAAATGGATTAAAGACCTAAATGTAAGACCAGAAACTATAAAACTCTTAGAGGAAAACATAGGCAGAAACTTGATGACATAAATAAAAGCAAGATCCTCTATGACCCACCTCCTGGAATAATGGAAATAAAAACAAAGTAAACAATGGGATCTGATTAAACTTAAAAGCACTTGCACAGCAAAGGAAACTGTAAGCAAGGTGGGGAAAAGACAACCCTCAGAGTGGGAGAAAATAATAGCAAATGAAACAACTGACAAAGGATTAATTTCCAAAATATATAAGTAGTTTATACAACTCAATACCAGAAAAACAAACAGCCCAATCAAAAAGTGGGAAAAAGCCCTAAATAGGTGTTTCTCCAAAGAAGACATACAGATGGCTAACAAACACATGAAAAGATGCTCATTATTAGAGAAATGCAAATCAAAACTACAATGAGATATCACCTCCCACTGGTCAGAATGGGCCTCATCAAAAAGTCTACAAACAATAAATGCTGGAGAGAGTGTGGAGAAAAGAGAACGCTCTTGCACTGTTGGTGGGAATGTAAATTGATCCAGCCACTATGGATGGAGATTCCTTAAAAAACTAGGAATAAAACCACCATATGACCCAGCAATTCCACTCCTAGGCCTATACCCTGAGGAAACCAAAACTGAAAAAGACAGATGTATCCCATTGTTCACTGCAGCACTATTTTCAATAGCTAGAACATGGAAGCAACATTAATGTCCATGAACAGATGAATGGATAAGAAGTTGTGGTAAATATACACAATAGAATATTACTCAGTCATAAAAAGGAACACATTTGAGTCAGTTTTAATGAGGAGGATGAACCTAGAACCTATTATATTCAGAGTGAAGTCAGAAAGAGAAAGATAAATATCATATTCTAACACATATATATGGCATCTATAAAAATGGTACTGAGGAATTTATTTACAGTGCAGCAATGGAGAAACAGACATAGGGAATAGAATTATGGACATGGGGAAAGAGGAGGAGAGGGTGAGATGTATGGAAAGAGTAGCATGGAAACTTAGATTACCATATAAAATAGATAGCCAATGGGAATTTGCTGTATGGCTCAGGAGACTCAAACAGGGGCTCTGTATTAACCTAGAGGGGTGGGATGGGGAGGGAGGTGGGAGGGAGGTTCAAAGGGAGAGGATATATGTAAACCTGTGGCTGAGTCATGTTGAGGTTTGACAGAAAACAACAAAATTCTGTAAAGCAATTATCCTTCAATTAAAAAAAATTAATTTTTTAAAAAGTTAAAAAAAAAGAAATACTATGAAGGAAAGATTCCGAAGACAAGTGCTTAGGTCTGATGCACAAATAAAATCAGTTATTTGTGCATTATTGCCACAAAATCTACACACATTTTAATGTATTCAAATATTTTGTATTTTGCAATAAAGTCTTCTTAATTTTGTTAGTAAAAAAGAAGAGACACCTCAGATCTAGAGTTGCACAGACTGAAAGTGAGGGTATAGAAAAAGGTATCCACAGTCATCAAGACAGTATGGTACTGGCACAAAAATAGAAATATAGACCAATGATACAGAATAGAAAACCTAGAGAAAAACCCACACATCTATGGTCACCTAATCTATGACAAAGGAGGAAAGAATATAAAATAGAGAAAAGACAGCCTCTTCAATAAGTGGTACTGAGAAATCTGGACAGCTGCATGTAAAAAATGAAATTAGAACACTAACACCATAGAACCTAACATCATATTAGAAGCTAACCTACAGCTACATGTAAAAAAAAAAAAAAAAGAACCTAACACCATACACAAAAATAAATTCAAACTCGATTAAAAACCTAAATGTAAGATCAGACACTATAAAATCCTTAGAGGAAAACAGAAAAGACACCGACCACAGCGAGCTCTTTTTTGACCCACCTCTTAGGGTAATAAAAATAAAAACTTATGGTCAATTAATGTACAACAAAAAAAGCAACAATATACAATGGAGAAAAGACAGTCTCTTCAATCAGGGGTGCTGGAAAAACTGGACAGCTACATGTAAAAGAATGAAATTAGAACATTCTCTAACACTGTATATAAAAAGAAAAGAATTAAATACTTAAGACCAGATACTAAAATCCCTAGAGGAAAACAAAGGCAGAATACTCTCTGACATAAATTGCAGCAATACTATTTTGGATTTCTCTCCTAAAGCAAATGAAACAAAAGTAAAAATTAACAAATTGGACCCAGTTAAACTAATGAAAAGAAAACCTGCTGAATGGGAGAAGCTATTTGCAAATGATCTGACTAATCAGCAGTTAAAATCCATATTAAATCATTAATATGATTTTAATGTTGGATTCTCTGTATTAGTCCTCAAATTTTCTTTCTTATTTTCTATCCTAGTTATCTTTTTTCCTCTAATTTTCTGAGAGGTAACTCAATTTTGCCTTCCATCTCTTCTAATTAATTTTGCAATCCTACTATTATATTTATAATTTCCATGAAAATTTCAATTGTTTTCTATTGTTTTTAGCATCCTATTATTATTTAACATATGTACTATATTCACCTTCTACCTTCTACCTCCAACTTCTTCCAAGTTACTTTTGCTTTAGGCTTTGCTTCCTTAAACATCTGGCAACCTTTTGTTATTTATTCATATTTATGTACGGAACCTGAGAAAGCTACATACATGAAAGTGACTCATCAACTGTTGGCTGTAAAATAACCAACTGGGTCATTTCAGTAAGAAAATTATGACTTTGTTACATCTCAGATGTTTTCTATTGTGCTGTTCAGAATTGCAGAGGACACACGGTAAATGTGCTTCCTAGAAAGAAGAAGCCTGCTACGTTAGCATTCTGTGAAAAACTTACCAGAAGAAGGCTGGGGAATTTCAATATTTGTAACAAACTTTTCACTTGACCCCTCTTTCCTTTACAGTGCCCACTCCCAGCTGGGACTCTGTTCCCCAAGAAAATGATAAATCTCTGGTTTTCTCCAGGAAAAAAGTCTCTTTGTTGCACAAGCAGTCTCTTTGTTGAGATCAGAAGGTCCAACTCCTTAATCTAACTTTCTGTAATTCACCGTACTTACCTTGATGTTAAAGATAACAGGTATTGTCACTCTGAGACTTTGGGGTTTTGCAGTGTAAGCTGGGATGCTTTGGGCTTTCTCCATAGCAATCCTAAAAACTTTCTCAAGTCAGGCATCTGCCTTCTAACTTCAAAAACATTTTTTCCTGATTATTCTAATTTTTGCAATTTTTTCATCTCAATATTTTAGGGTCTCAAAAAGTAGTAGAACCAACTGAGACCTTAATGAGTGGTTCAACACACCATCTTAAACAAGGCTGACCTAATGCTGAAAGGTTGAATTCAGTGTAAGATTAGTCATGTGGTTCAGGGCAAAATGAATCAACCAATAGAGGGAAATTATTCAGCTGCAAAGAGGAAAAGAGCTTCCTAGGTGGCTCGGTGGTAAAGAATCCACCTGTCAATGCAAGAGACACAGGAGACTTGGGTTCGATCCCTGGGTGGGGAATATCCCATGGAGAAGGAAATGGCAACCCACTCCAGTATTCTTGTCTGGTGAAGCCCATGGACAGAGGAGTCTGGCGGGCTATAAGTCCATAGGGTCACAAACAGCCGGACAAGACTTAGCAACTGAGCACTTACGCACTTACAAAGGGGTTGAAAGACAAGACAGAAATATAGAAAGCCTTCCTTCATTATATAACAATGAAAATATTATGTTACTGTTAAATAGATGCCTAACTACACACAGAAATCCTACTACCAGAGGCAGAAAAGCTAAGAATCTATTAATTTACTATTCTTAGAGGCCATGTTTATAAAACTGATCAACTGAACAAACCCCAGGAAATAGTGAAGGACGGGGAAGCATGGTGTGCTGCAGTCCATGGTGTCACAAAGAGTGAACACAACTTAGCGACTGAACAACCACATCAATCAGACCCTTTATGGACGATTAGAAGAATGGCAAAAAAAAATTACATTGCTTAACTATTCAAATAATAGATGAATATTAGGAAATGCTGTAGATCAGCCCTTCTCAAAATTTAATGTGTATATGAATCACATGAGGATCTTTTTAAAATGCTCATTCTCATTCAGTATATCTGTGTAGGGACTTGAAAACATTTTCAAACAAGTTCTCAGGTTATTCTGTTACTACTAGTTTACAGGCCACACTTTGAGATGCTGGATTTTTTAAAGCCTCTTAAGTAAGTCTAACATGCAAAAAAGTTGGAAAATCATTAGACTAATTCACTTCCTCCAAACTGGCAGTATTAATAAAGCCAGGTATAACTTTTTTTTTTCATATTTTTTTTATTTTTATTTATTTATTTATTTATTTTTTTTGTCATACATTGATATGAATCAGCCATAGATTTACACGTATTCCCCATCCCGATCCCCCCTCCCACCTCCCTCTCCACCCGATTCCTCTGGGTCTTCCCAGTGCACCAGGCCCGAGCACTTGTCTCATGCATCCCACCTGGGCTGGTGATCTGTTTCACCATAGATAGTATACATGCTGTTCTTTTGAAATATCCCACCCTCACCTTCTCCCACAGAGTTCAAAAGTCTGTTCTGTATTTCTGTGTCTCTTTTTCCGTTTTGCATATAGGGTTATCGTTACCATCTTTCTAAATTCCATATATATGTGTTAGTATGCTGTAATGTTCTTTATCTTTCTGGCTTACTTCACTCTGTATAAGGGGCTCTAGTTTCATCCATCTCATTAGGACTGGTTCAAATGAATTCTTTTTGACGGCTGAGTAATATTCCATGGTGTATATGTACCACAGCTTCCTTATCCATTCATCTGCTGATGGGCATCTAGGTTGCTTCCATGTCCTGGCTATTATAAACAGTGCTGCGATGAACATTGGGGTGCACGTGTCTCTTTCAGATCTGGTTTCCTCAGTGTGTATGCCCAGAAGTGGGATTGCTGGGTCATATGGCAGTTCTATTTCCAGTTTTAGTAAAGTTGCAGGATATAAAATTAACACACAGAAATCCCTTGCATTCCTATATACTAACAATGAAAAAACAGAAAGAGAAATTAAAGAAACAATACCATTCACCATTGCAACAAAAAGAATAAAATACTTAGGAGTATATCTACCTAAAGAAACAAAAGACCTATACATAGAAAACTATAAAACACTGATGAAAGAAATCAAAGAGGACACAAACAGATGGAGAAACATACCGTGTTCATGGATTGGAAGAATCAATATTGTCAAAATGGCTATTCTACCTAAAGCAATCTATAGATTCAATGCAATCCCTATCAAGTTACCAACGGTATTTTTCACAGAACTAGACCAAAGAATTTCACAATTTGTATGGAAATACAAAAAACCTCGAATAGCCAAAGTAATCTTGAGAAAGAAGAATGGAACTGGAGGAATCAACCTGCCTGACTTCAGACTCTACTACAAAGCCACAGTCATCAAGACAGTATGGTACTGGCACAAAGACAGAAATATAGATCAATGGAACAGAATAGAAAGCCCAGAGATAAATCCACGGACCTATGGACACCTTATCTTTGACAAAGGAGGCAAGGATATACAATGGAAAAAAGACAACCTCTTTAACAAGTGGTGCTGGGAAAACTGGTCAACTACTTGTAAAAGAATGAAACTAGAACACTTTCTAACACCATACACAAAAATAAACTCAAAATGGATTAAAGATCTAAATGTAAGACCAGAAACTATAAAACTCCTAGAGGAGAACATAGGCAAAACACTCTCTGACATAAATCACAGCAAGATCCTCTATGACCCACCTCCCAGAATACTGGAAATAAAAGCAAAACTAAACAAATGGGACCTAATGAAACTTAAAAGCTTTTGCACTACAAAGGAAACTATAAGTAAGGTGAAAAGACAGCCCTCAGATTGGGAGAAAATAATAGCAAATGAAGAAACAGACAAAGGATTAATCTCAAAAATATACAAGCAACTCCTGCAGCTCAATTCCAGAAAAATAAATGACCCAATAAAAAAATGGGCCAAAGAACTAAACAGACATTTCTCCAAAGAAGACATACACATGGCTAACAAACACATGAAAAGATGCTCAACATCACTCACTATTTGAGAAATGCAAATCAAAACCACAATGAGGTACCATTACTCGCCAGTCAGGATGGCTGCTATCCAAAAGTCTACAAGCAATAAATGGTGGAGAGGGTGTGGAGAAAAGGGAACCCTCTTACACTGTTGGTGGGAATGCAAACTAGTACAGCCGCTATGGAAAGCCAGGTATAACTTTATGAAACTTACTTTGTTATAGGTAAGTTGAATCAATTAAAAAAGCAAAATTCCTCTACAACTATTCTTCCTCTTTGACTACCTCTCTTTAAAAAAAAAATCATTAACTCAGAGAGAAAACATTTACTGAGTACCCATTCAATGTTAGGTACTGTCGTCATAGAAACAAACAAACAAAAAAAGACCAACTGAAACAGACAAACAAGCAAGTAAACTGCCCCAGAAGTCCCATATTCAATAAAGTGCTATCATTTATGCATACCACTCCATTCATGGGGGAAAAAACCATGAAGTTACCAAGAATTATGCTGAAATTCAAAGGGAAAATATTTCTATAAAAGTGTTGCCCTGTTAAGAAATTCAAGATTGTAGAAAATGCCCTGAACCATGCAAGAAAAAAGTCTTCACTTGAAAAAGAATATATGTCTGTGTATAGTCTATAGGTATAGAGTAGGAATAGAACTTTTAAATTTTGTATTAATCATATTATCTAGATATAGCATACCTTTCTCCATCACACTCTGCTATCTTGTTATACTTTGTCTTTAATTCCTCTTTGCTATTTTCTATGTTTTCTTTCATATAACATTAAAACTATTATTTTTATTTTTGGCTTTTAGCATAGGCAGCATTTTTGCAAATGTATTATTTTTTCTCTGATTTCTCTAACGATTTTTTATTGTGGTGCAACATAGAACATAAAATTTATCATTTTGACCATTTTTATGTATACAGTTCTGTGGTATTAAGTACATCCACATTTTGGGCAATCATCACCACCAATTGCCTCCAGAGCTTTTTCATCATCCCAATTGAAATTCTGTACCCATTAAACATGAACTCCCAATTTCCCCCTCCCTCCAACCTTTGTAAAACATTATTTTACTATTTCTATGAATTTGACCACTCAAGGAACTTCATATAAATGGAATCATACTGTATTGTCTTTTTGTGGCTGGTTTATTTTATTTAGCATAATGTCCTCAGGGTTCATACATGCAACAACATGTGAGAACTTGCTTCCGTTTTAAGGCTATTATTTCATTGTATCTTTATAAACCATGTTTATCCCTTCATCTATTGACCCCACTTGGGTTACTTCTACCTAGTGGATGTTGTGAATAATGCTGCTATGAATGCAGGTATACAAATATCCGAGTTCCTTCTTTCACTTCTTTTAGGTATGTACCCAGAAGCAGAATTTTAGGATATGGCAATTCCATATTTAAGTTTTTAAGGAATGATCATATTGTTTTCAATATATTATATATGCAAGAATTTCAATTTATATATATATAATTATTTATGCACCTATTTTATATCAAGCCACATAAAATATCAGTCATTCTTTCATTCACTTCAGTCGCTCAGTCATGTCAAATTTTTTGCAACTCCATGGATTGCAGCATGCCAGGCTTCCCTGTTCATTACCAACTCCTAGAGCTTGCTCAAACTCATATCCATCTAGTCAGTGATCCCATCCAACCATCTCATCCTCTGTCATCCCTTTCTCCTCCTGCCTTCCATCTTTCCAAGCATCAGGGTCTTTTCTTAGGAGTCAGTTCTTCACGTCAGTTGGCCAAAGTATTGAAGCTTCAGACTCAGCACCAGCCCTTCCAATGAATATTCAGGACTGATTTCCTTTACGATTGACCAGTTGGATCTCCTTGCAGTCCAAGGGACTCTCAAGAGTCTTCTCCAACACCACAGTTCAAAAACATCAATTCTTCGGTGCTCAGCTTTCTTTATGGTCCAACTCTCACATCCATACATGACTACTGGAAAAACCATAGCTTTTGACGAGACAGATTTTGTAGGCAAAATAATGTCTCTGCTTTTTAATATGCTGTCTTAAAAGTAGATTTAATATGCTGTGGAAATTGTATAGGCTCAATCTGTAATGACAAACACCTTAGATTTTAAAATTAATAAGAAACTAAATTTTAAAACAATTAACCACTAGAACTTCCCTGATGGCTCAGTGGGTAAAGAATTCACCTGCAAAGCAGGAGACACAGGAAATGTGGGTTGAATCGTTGGGTCAGGAAGATCATGGTGACCCACACCATTATTCGTGCCTGAAAATTTCCATGGATGGAGAAGTCTAGGGGACTATAGTCCAAAGGGTTGCAAAGAGTTGGACACAACTGAGTGGACTAAGCACAGGAAACCTTTAAAGATGCTTATGTAACTCTTGCATCGATGAGAAAATGAAAAAATAACAATATGACCATTTTACAACATAAAACACAAAGAAATAGAAAACCTGAGTAGAATTATAATCAGGACAGAAGCTAAAGTTTTTTTCAAAGAACTTTGCTCATGAAATGTACCCAACTCTAAAGTTCTATAAATGAGTTCCCAAATTCTCAAAGAACAGATAATTCTTATGTATATAAAATGTTTGAAAAATAGCTATTATTATGCCAAACTTAGCAGATTTTTTATGAAATGAAGCAAGCCAATCTCACTGAATAGATGTTAAGTGCTAAATTCTAAATAACAATTTAGCAAATTGAATCCAGCAGTCTCTCATAAAATAATACATGTCCAGTTTTATTTCAGAAATACAAAATGTACTGTATCGTTCATTCTCAGCAGTTGATCCTGCCTCTTACTTCACTTAGAAGACAGAGCTCATGCACTATAAATACTACGAACTTTTCTCTTTTAATATTTAGCATCTTTGCAAAGCTAACCTTCCAGCTGGCCTTTCAATTCCATTAGTATTTTTCCCATCATTTTATTCCCACTTCAATTTCCCACATCATCAATGAGCCCTCTCCATTGACTCATTCCTTTATTCCTGCATCACCAAGTTATGAGTAATAATTCTTCTCTTCACAGAATTAGTTTTCTACTCCATTCCCTTGCCATATACTTATTCTGTAACCATCTGCAACTTATATTCTGTCCCACCTTTGTCCCACTTCCCTCAACATGTCCATCTTCTTACTTGTACAAACAAGTACATTTTTCTCATATTTTGCGGTCACTGACTGATGTACAAAATTAATGCTGTTGACCACTCTTCTTTGCCTGTAGTGACTCATTCTTTTTCCAGTCTCCTTCTACCTCTCAGAATGCTTTTCTCAGGCTTCTTTGCCAAATTCCTCTTCTCCATTCATCCATACAAATGTGTCTGTCACTGGTCCTCTTCTCACTCATTTCTCTCTTCCTAAGGAACTGATTCATTCTTTAACTTCAAAAAACACTACCATATTATGTTGCTATCTTATTAAATAATCTATGGAAAGAACCAAGAAAGGGGCCTGAGGACAAAGCAATTTTCATACATCTTTCTGCTCCATTCCTTCCATCCTTATACAATTCTTCCTCCTCTTTCTACATTAATTTTCAACTCCTTTTTCTAATATTTTGACTCCTAGATCCAAAATTCAAAATATCATCTAAATATTATCCAAATTATTATCAAAAATAATAGTAAAATTTTCTTAATTAATTAGAGTAGATTCTTAGAAAAATATGATTAAGCAAGGCTCTTGCTATATTTACACTAGTAGCTGCTAAGAAGCTACTCCTTCATTACCTTCTCCTTGAACTTTTCAAATCGAGTCCTGCTAATCTATTGATGTTAGTCTGCCAAGCCTGCCCCTTCTTGTAGAAAATTAATGGGAACATAAAGTACCAAATAATCTCTTACATTAGAATAAACAGTTAATCAGACAGTTCTAAAAACTAATGAGGTAGATTATGTGATTCTGAAAGAATCCACAGGTCATATTTTAGAATTTGGATAAAATATAACTACCAAATAATCATATAAAATTATATGCAAGATTCCAAGTAAGATTATACATTTAACCTGAAAATTATGCTGGGTTTTCATAGAATCTCATATATTGGTAAGCAAATTTTATTATGGGATCTTTTTTTCTTTCTTACAAATAAACCCAATACTCTTTATTTATGAAAAATTGTACCCTTATTGGCGAACACATTATTTATTGAATATTTTGAAAAGCCTTAAAACAATATGGCAAAAACAGTTTTTCTTCCCTTCAAGTTTATGACTGATTTAATACTGTATAAAATTCAAAATGATTTGAGGAATATGAAGTTTGAGTTATCAGGTTCCTTCAGTTGAGAACAAGGGGAAAGTTATCTTTGAGTCCATTTACCTAGAGGTAAAAATGTGGTGTTGGAGAAGACTCTTCAGAGTCCCTTGGATTGCAAGGAGATCCAACCAGTCCATCCTAAAGGAGATCAGTCTTGGGTGTTCACTGGAAGGACTGATGCTGAAGCTGAAACTCCAGTACATTGGCCACCTCATGCAAAGAGTTGACTCACTGGAAAAGACCCTGATGCTGGGAGGGCTTGGGGGCAGGAGGAGAAGGGGCCGACAGAGGATGAGCTGGCTGGATGGCATCACCGACTCGATGGACATGAGTTTGAGTAAATTCCAGGAGTTTGTGATGGACTGAGAGGCCTGGCGTGCTGTGATTCATGGGGTCACAAAGAGTCGGACATGACTGAGCAACTGAACTGAGCTGAACTGAAAAATCTCAACTCTGACACGTGCCCCACTGCAGGCAATTATGCAGTGTCTGCTCATGAAGTCTACTCATCTAGACTGCAAGCTGACATCTCATTCAAAACTTGGAAAACCTTAGGCCCAACAGATGTGTAATATGTTTTACCCACTAATCTCGCAGTCCTAGAAAAACTGTTTCCCATAACGCATTTTATATACTGTGGATATTTCAGTGCCAGAATTGGTGTTGGCTCATTAAAATCTGTGGAAAATCTAAAAAGTATATATTAGCCCATCAGGCATTTCCCTGGAATGAATAATTCAGAATAAGCACATAAATTTGGTTTGTGGTTGCTCAAATTCCTATTCTTATACCAAATACACTGTCTCCATAGAGCCACATAAAATAACCCCTGTAGAATTTATTAAAAATGGCTCTAACAAGTACAGCGAGGTGCCATGACTGCACAGAACATGAAACTTTTCTCCACATTGATAAATGTTATTAATAGCATTAGAGTTAACATAAGAATGAAAACAACTACTAACTAGTTTTGACACTAGGCATCACTGATAGTCATTCCTATTCTCCCCCATCTATTTTAGAATTGATAAATGTTTACCAACTGAAAACTTTAGAAAATATATCCATTTTATTACATACGATATGCTAGAAATAGTAGAGATTACCAGAAAGCCCTTTTTCTAAACTCTCATATCTGCCCAATGTCAAAGACCTGTCAACTGTGTCCTCCACATGAGGTGTTTTTTCCATTTTCTCTGCTTTCATTCTAAAGAAGACCCGAACTAACTTGTTTACACAATATTGCAATAATCCTGCTTTTCCTCTTCATTCTTTCTTCCACCAGTCTCTATCTCAAATCAACTCTGTCACTGCAGCCATTTTACTATGTGTTTATTCAGTAACATTGCTCACTTGCAAAATACTTTTAGTGGCAATCTGCTGCCCAAGAATAAAGCTTCCATTATTTAACCTTCAGTCCTCCAAAGTAAACGTCTAAAGTTTCATTATTTCTAGAATTTATTTACTCACTTTAAAAAATAGACTTTCAGGTGACCAAATACATTCCCTTTTTTTTCTTTTTCTCTTTTCATTAATTTAAAAAGTTTTCCCTTTCTTTTTTACCTAGGTAAGGTCTATATTTTAAGAATCAGCTTTAATCCATTTACCTAAATAAAACTTCCTCTAGAGTATAGCAATTTTTCCCTCAGCTGAAATAGACCAATTATAGGTTGTATAATTACTGAGAATTTTTCATGGGGTCTTAACTCTATTTTTCTTGAAATGTTATTTAAATTTTGAATTAGTATTTCACTTTCAAGTTTGTGTGTGTGGTGATTTTCCCAGCTAGTTTAAAAGGAATTTGGGTGCAGGGTTTTATGCATTGAGTATCCCATCTAGCGATGATTATATATAAAATTTGTGCTCCCAACAACTACTGACATTGTTGAAAATAAAATTTACCATCCCCATGGTTCAGGAGATTAGTTAAAGACAGATACACACACACTCCTCTAGAGACATACAAATCTAAAAGTATATGCAACAGAGATTATTGTGTAAAATTTCAAGCATACACAAAAATATTGGATGAGATAATGAATCCCCAATAACCTGTCCAGCTTCAACAAATGTATAGCCATTCTTACAACTTTTTCCTTCCTTCATTGTTTAAAAACAAAACCCAAATATAATATTAATATCATGTATATTTATCAAATACATTATTGATAAGATATGCAGCAAGTACTAAGTGGGTTACTGGACTTACTTTTATCAGAGCCAGTTAGAAAGGTTGCATGAAGGTAAAGTAAATCACAGTTTGATAAGCCAATTAGTGGTAGACATAGCTATGAATACACAAACTACTTTCTAGTTCTCAAAGAAGCCAGACACTCCAGCTGTCTTCTCCACAGGATAAACATCTATATGGCCACTTCTTTGAATGAATGATTGGCTTCCTCTTGAATTACAGTTCATTTACTTAAATGTGTCTTTGTCCCAGAAGTTAAAATATCATTATTTTAAAAGATGATTACTTTAAAAACCATTCAACTTTCTTCATTCTCATTTCTCTGTTCTGCAAAATGCATTATGAAGGCTCTCTAAATAGCAGTGATTTATACCAGTCATGCTGGTAGGCAGGAACTCAAGCTCATGAGCTGGTCAAACGCAATTAGCTTGAGAATGTCAGGCCTAAGATTTGCTAAAGTATTATATCAACAACAAAGAAAGCTGCAAAGAGACTTATAGTAATGAAATCCACAGATTTTCACCACAACTACAAGAATAATCTGACCTAACTTATTGACATGATCACATTTCTTGTGGTGTTTTGAACTGTCTGTACAAAGAAATGTATGCTATTAAGTATAAATTCAAGACACAAATCAGAATATATGGACTACAGATTTGAAAAGTGGTTTTAAAAAATAATTTTAGGGCAAGATAATGAATTCTGAAATCCTATGGGGAAAAAATGGCTGAATAAAGAAAGAAAGAAAATATTAAGTTAAATGACAAAGCAGGTGACCATGCATTTCTGATGTTTAAATAATTTTTTTATTCTTTTTGTCAAGTCTCAGAATATTCCCTATTTGCCATTAATATCTGTCACAAGCTTTTATGTGCGTCTCTGTGTACAATTCTTTTACTATCAAAATAATACCATTGCAAGGAAAAAAATATTTCAAGACCCAACAGACTGACCAAGTGATTTTTTAATTTGCTTAAATGTCATGGTGATAAGGAGTATACAATGGAGTTTTGTAAACTACATTCAAATTCCAGCTCTGCCACTAAATAGTGTGACCTTTGGAAAAGTCATTTAAACTTTCTGATTCTCAGTTACCATTTCCATTAAATGGTCCTCAAACTTGTTTGGGTAACAGGGCACTTGGAGGTGGTAGGACTCTTGCATATTATCGAGAATATATATACAGTATACTATATATTACACTTTTACCAATACATAAACTTAGAGCAATTTTACTTCCAGTGGGCAGGGAAAGGGGGGAGACTCTGCTATATAAATGCAGGTCTGACATCCTATAAAAATGTAAGAAACATTTTTTTAAGAAATTACAATTCTAAAATCTTCCTTTTCTATTTAGAATTTGGGCATTCATTTTGTTATAGCTCAAAAACAAGAGCATTAAGTGACATTTTCTTACAACTTAATGGTCTTCCCTGTATCACAAAGCTGGTAAATGGCAGAGTAAGGATTCAAATCCAGGCTGTGGGGCTCTAGGGGACATGCTCTTGACCACTCACCGTTCCTTAAGAGTCTCTGAACTAGATGGTCCCTTTTAGCATTAAAATTTCAAGACCACATTATTAGTTATTCCAAGAAACATTTACTGATAGTGTGCCAAGCATGGTAGTAGGAGAGGTGGGAATACCAAGAGGAATCCGATGCCTTACCCACTCCCTGGGGAGGTGACAGTACTGGAAGGGGAAAGCAGTGTGTAGAATGAGAGCAACAAGGAGCTATACTGTTCCAGATGGATGGCCAGCACGCCTGTGGGGCACGGAGGAAGGCATGATTAAGGAGGGGATGCCTGCTTGAAATGATGACTGGAGAATGCAAGCGATCCCCAGCTGCTAGATTACAGTGCGATTAGAGAACAGAAACAGGTCTGGCGGGGGGAGCGGGCTGAGTGGGACAATAATGAGTTCAGTTTTGGAAATGTTGCTGGAGGTCACCACAAATGAAATTACGGAACTGGGGATCAGGGACTCAAGCTATACTGAGATACAGATTAAGTGCTCAATATATTTTAGATGGCAGTTGAAATAAACAGTGATCATTCTTTCAGGTGTTGTGAACCTGGGAAAAGGGAAGTGATCTAAGGTATAATCCTTTAAAGCCATTACTTAAGAAATGGGCTTAAGTAAATAAACCACAAGAAGACCAAGACAGAGAAGAGAGCAGAGGTGACCCAAGCAAGAGCCATGAGTGCCAAGAGAGAAGAGTTCATTACAAAAAAGGTAGTAGCAAAGTTAGATGCCACAAAAAAGTCAAATAAGTTGAGAGAGAAAAAAGGATCCATCTGGTTTTGTAATTAGAGGATCTGGGGTTTTGCTAGAGGACTTATCACTCAGCTACATCAATTATCAATACACAGTCAATCTCATTTCTCTTTTCCCTCCTCTACTTGTATTATTTAGATGCAGATTTCAGATTTCAACATCCAAAGTGTTTTTAGTATACATTATCAAGCAGATACTTTGCTAATGTACATTCAGAGGGCCTGCGTGAGGCATTCTGATGGTAGGAGTTACAACCCAAGTGGGAAGCAAGGAAGTGGATTCTAAGAAAGCAGACTCTCCTTACAAGAAAAGGCAGGAGGCAGGAGAGGAAAGGTAGGAACAGGAGGACGTGCAGTCAGAGCAACGGGAGACTGGGATTCGTTTTGCCCTCTTGACAGTTTGTAACCTAGGAAATACAAGAGCTTGTTGATGAACCACTGGAAAAAGTCAGGGGGAAGAGGTGGAGGGAAAGGGGGAGACCGAAAACCAAGCAAACAACCAAAAGGTGCCCCTGCTAATGTTTTGTCCAAAATTTTAAATTTTGAGAAATTAAACATAAAGTCTAGATTTTCCTCTGTTGTTATAAAAGTCCAAAGAGCGCTTGGTCTATGTAATGAATGGGTTGCAGAAGAATTAGGACCAGCACACATTCCCTTGTTCACCACAAGCTTCATCATACCTTCCCTTTTCGTATTAATTCACATGCTTGTATGTCCTTCTTCTAGAGAAGAGTATTTATTAAGAAGATTACAAACCTAATGATAGGATTTCACCTATACTATAAAATACACATAAGTCCACAGGAAAAAATCTTTAAAAGAATTTTAGGCAATTTACTGATGAGCAGATGAAAGCAATTCTGAAGCTGAAAGCCCACTCTGCGCTCCTCCACTTATTAAGTGAAACCTTTTCCAATAGGTGAGTGCAAGGGCATTATAAAGGTGTGAGCTGCACCTGATGAGAGAAACCTCACCTGGACTGTTGCAAAAGAGCCTCTGCAAAGTTCCCTGCTCAAACCCTCTTAAGGTCTTTCCTCCACACAGCAGTTTTACTCACAAACATTTTACAGACCTGGAGAACACAGCACAGAGAAGGTGAGTAACTTACCTAATACTGCTGCATCTGGGACCAGAATGCAGGCCTTCCTATTTCCTCCAGCATTCTTCGTGTTCCATTTTGCTTTTTCAAATGCTGCTTAATTTCTGAAAACAGAATGTGATTTGCTGCTACACTTGCTTATCAAATTAAATGCCCCTTGCATTTCACTGTATAGGAATTAAAGCTCTGCTGTTGCAGCCGCTCCACCCAAACATATACACATACCATCTCACTCCGCAGTGAATACACGATAATAGTGTCCCTCCCATGACACATACTGAACGTGGATATGGGTGATTAGTCTTTAAAAAGATACTTACACTTCATGCACAGGAGAACTAAATTTAGCACAAATTGAAAAATGTTTTGAAAAACAGTCTTCCACCATTTCTTATGTCTTATGGATACTATTTCAGTAAGATTACTTAGAAAACCTGTATCTTATTTGGAAAAAGTGTTTAAGGGTACCATGTAAATTTGGCCAAAGCCAGTTCTAAAAACTTTTTATTCCTCTCATCTTCTGGAATCTAACACATTTCACAATGGTCCATAGATGTGTGCATTCTGATTTTAAAGTATAATGGAACTGGCAGGACGAGAGCGTTGTATTAAACAACTATTCATTAATAAAAGTTGTACTCTACCTTTGGATTACCAGGGAATGAACTGCATGGTATTTCACTGTAAATAAACTGAGTGGCATTTATGAAAGCATACAAATGTGACATTTAAAATAAATAAGTAATAGGATTTTAATTTAGACTGTATGATAAAAAAATTTAGTGTAATTTCCTGAAAGTTTTCCTGGTAACCACAGCAGTTTAAAATATAATAATCTAGAAATCAGTAGATACAGTTACCTTTTGACTGTGACAATGGAGGGCAGGAGTGTGTTATTTACTTAATAAATATACACTCAATGGTACCTACTCTGTGCCAGTGTTCAAAAAGCTTTATGAATATTCTATAATTGAATCCTCACAATGACCTGTGAAGTGCATGCACTATTATCCTTATTTTACAGATTAAGAGACCAAGCTGTAGAGATTAAGTAACCTGCCCTATCATACATCTGACAAGTACCTCTCTCAGTTCAGCAAATAAAATCACATTTGACTCTGAACATGCTGAGGTAACATAGTGGGGAAAGCAGTTGTTGAATGAGAAATTAGGGCAAAGAGAAGAGAAGCAGATTTGTAATTGAGAGACTCAAATGAAAACAGTAGCAAAATACAGGGCAATAAAAAAGAGATGAAGTGCTGGACAAAGACCCTAAGCTGGAAGTGAACTTACAGTTAGTTCAGCCTCTCAGTTTTCAAATCAAGTGTTGTGGCTGAGAAACAGTACGCGTTATATTCAAACTTCCACAACTGATTAACATCAGAGTTGGACCAGAACTCTGAAAGACACTCTCCTTTGTACCATCTCTGAGCCAGGCCTACACTGAGCACTTGGGTAAAATCTAAACTAAGGGGCCTCATCTATTAGGAAGTCACCATTAACATGAAAAGACCAGTTTTTGAATCTTGAAAAACTGATACACAAACAGTAACTATAGTGTGAGTGCTAGCAGACCTCTGGACAATAGAAAGGATTAATAGTACCTGGAAAAGAGAGAGAATATTCTATGGGATAATTAATTGACTATTAAGGAAAAATGTAAAGGACAAGAAAAATTTTGCCAAATAAAAAAGAGAGAAGGCCATTAAAGTCAAAAGACTTAGCCCATAAGACAGACTTGAGTTTTGAAGCAGCATGGCGTGCCCCATGAACACCCTGCACATTAAGTGTATTTATTCAAGTATGTTATACTCAACCAACATTTGTTGACAGCCTACAATGTGCCAGGCCACGGCAACTCAAAGATGACTGATGAAAATGTTGTTGTTCGTCGAGTCACTGGGAATTCACAGTATAGTCTGGGAATCCAATTAGACTTAACGGTAAGCAAATTAGACTAAGTGCTAAATGAGAAATCTTAGTCTATTCTGGGGCTTCACGTCTAACCAAGTGTGTATATCCGGAGAGGACATGTTGATAAGAAAAGGTTTTGAGATGAAGCCACACTTGGTCTGAATCTTGAAAAATGGATAGGTTTTTAGCAGGAGTATAAGGGAATGAAAATCTGACATTAATAATATCTTGCTGCTGGTGTCAGAGGCTAACTTGGTAAGGAGGCAATGTTGGTCATTGCCATGTAACTGGCTTCTTCGTGGCATCTGGATGCAAATCAATTAGATGCTGAAGAGAAATATAAACCTCAAGCATAGCCTGTTGCCTCAAAAAGAGTTCTAAGTGACATCAGATCACATGAGGGTGCAAATTCCTTTTAAAGCACTTTCCAGTTGAATGAATCACAAAATAAAATGACCATGGCTCTGGAAAATAAATAGAAATCCCTTTCTATTTTTTTCTTTTACATTACACTGTTGGAAAAGCTCAAACAAGCAGTATGGTTTCCTAAACCACATGGGTCTCACCACAGACCCAGGCATCTTGGTGCTGGTGTCCAAACACTTGGAACAGGGGCTTTGCCTTCATCTCTTTGGGTGGCAACTGAGAAGTGGTCCACAGAAAATAAGACGAACAGATGTGGAAAGAAACCAAACTGTGACCCTTAATTTTGCAGGTTGAAGAAACCAGATCATGCCAGACCCTTGCTGCACGCACAGGAAAGAGGTTAATGGTGGGAGCGCACAGGGACAGTGCTGTGGTTTGCATAGATTAATACGTTGGCTCAAAAGCAAACAGGTTGATGACTGGATCTGTAGTCAAGGATCAGTCAGCTTCTGATGAGAATTAATTGAGTGCAGCAAAGGACACTCCTTAGCAATGTGCTAACCACCTGTTAACAGAACCTAACCAATCCTGGACATCACCAAGGGTGCCTTAAAAACCCAAATGATTCGTCAAACACAATGCATGTCTGAACATAAGGAGCCAGGCTGCACCAATAAATGTCCTGGGATCACAAGCATTTTTGAACCAAACATCACAAGGCAAGGAACAGAATACCAACAATACATAAGCCATAAAAAATGAAAATGAACAGAAGGAATAAACATTTTGAAACTCACTTCATCAAGCTAAGCAACCAGTGCCTAAAACCAACAATTCTTCTGAAGCCTCTTTAAGAAGCCCACAGAGCACCCTGCTGACACAGCAGAGCCGGCACTCCTCTGCTGGACGGACCCGAGAGAGCAGACAGAAGCTGCTCAGAGGTTGTTTGGAAAGGGGCAAGTCCAGTGGACAGCAAACTAGACTCCTCCTTTGTAGAAGATTTACATTTCAAAGGGAAAACGAGACTGCTAAGGTCACTGCTGCTGCTGCAGCTCTATTGTGTTCAACTCTGCAACCACATGGACCGTAGCTCCCCAGGCGCCTCTGTCCATGGGACTCTCCAGGCAAGAATACTGCAGTGGGATGCCATGCCCTCCTCCAGGGGATCTTCCAACCCAAGGATCGAACCCAGGCCTCCCACATTGCATGCAGATTCTTTTTTTTTTAATTAGTTGGAGGCTAATTACTTTACAATATTGTAGTGGTTTTTGCCATACATTGACATGAATCAGCCATGGATTTACATGTGTTCCCCATCCTGAACCCCCCTCCCACCTCCCTCCCCACCCCATCCCTCTGGGTCTTCCCAGTGCACCAGCCCCGAGCGCTTGTCTCATGCATCCAACCTGGACTAGTGATCTGTTTCACACTTGATAATATACATGTTTTGATGCTATTCTCTCGAAACATCCCACCCTTGCCTTCTCCCATAGAGTCCAAAAGTCTGTTCTACACATCTGTGTCTCTTTCTGTTTTGCATATAGGGTTTTCGTTACCATCTTTCTAAATTCCATATATATGCGTTAGTATACTGTATTTGTCTTTATCTTTCTGGCTTACTTCACTCTGTATAATGGGCTCCAGTTTCATCCATCTCATTAGAACTGATTCAGATGTATTCTTTTCAATGGCTGAGTAATATTCCATGGTGTATATGTACCACAGCTTTCTTATCCATTCGTCTGCTGATGGGCATCTAGGTTGCTTCCATGTCCTGGCTATTATAAACAGTGCTGTGATGAACACTGGGGTGCACGTGTCTCTTTCAGTTCTGGTTTCCTCAGTGTGTATGCCCAGGAGTGGGATTGCTGGGTCATATGGCAGTTCTATCTCCAGTTTTTTAAGGAATCTCCACACTGTTCTCCATAGCGGCTGTACTAGTTTGCATTCCCACCAACAGTGTAAGAGGGTTCCCTTTTCTCCACACCCTCTCCACCATTTATTGCTTGTAGACTTTTGGATAGCAGCAACCCTGACTGGCGTGTAATGGTACCTCATTGTGGTTTTGATTAGCATTTCTCTGATAATGAGTGATGTTGAGCATCTTTTCATGTGTTTGTTAGCCATCTGTATGTCTTCTTTGGAGAAATGTCTGTTTAGTGCAGGCAGATTCTTAACCGTCTGCGTCACCGGGGAAGCCCAAGAATACTGGAGGGGGTAGCCTATTCCTTTTCCAGGGGATCTTCCCAACCCAGGGTCTCCTGCATTGAAGGTGGATTCTTTACCAGCTGAGCTACCAGAGAAGCCCGATAAGGTCTCATATAAATGAAACTCTAGTCCTTTCATTGACCCCACGGGCTTTTCCTAAGTGCTCTGTATTTTCAGTGCAGTGTAACATCACCAAAGTGACTGTTTGCTTTACGATCTTTGTTAGGTACAGTTACAGACAGTGAGTGATAGATCATGTATGTAAGGCACATAAGGTCAGAGATACACAACAGCCCTTTATCCTAAAGTTAGGTGCAATAGTCTATGAACCATAATTAATTTGCTTAAACTGAAATGATTAAGTCCTTGAGGATTTTTGCTTCGATAATTGTAGGTGCTTTGTTTTATGTTTTTTTTTTTTTGGACAGTGGATTTAAAGTAATTAAAGATTTTTTTCAAAGCCCTATAGCATAAATCTATTTGAAATCTAACAGCTATGAGAAAGAGAAAGAAGAGGGGAGGGAGAGAGTGAGAAAATGAGTTCTGAAAGGAAAACAAAGTGTTAGTTTTAATTAACTGGGAATGGTTTGCATCAATCTATATATAACTCATTAGCTGTCTTGCATAACAGATGATTGGTTTTCATTTGCTCGGTGATAAAAGATTTCCAGTCCCCAGAGTAAAAACCCACATGAGATGTTATATCTTCCCATGTGAATAATTATTCAGTGGTCAAGAAAAGATAGAGGCTTCGTCCACAAGTGGCTACCAGATTGAACCAAAATCAAGAGTTCCAGTCAACTCTGTCTAATTTCCAGCAGAACACATTTTTATCCTTCATTATTTCAAAAAAAATTTGAGTGATGAACATAACAGACAAAAATCCTTTTCCTTATATTCTGGAAGGTGGAGATAATCAACAAAATATACAGGGGCATGTCATATATGTTACACATTAATAAATGCTAAGGAGAAGAATAAAGCAGGAACTAGGGGCAGACAGGCTTCCTGGGTGGCTCGGGGGTAAAGAATCCACCTGCCAGTGCAGGAGACTCAAGAGATGCAGGTTCAGTCCCTGGGTCAGGAAGATCCCCTGGAGAAGGAAATGACAACCCACTCCAGTACTCTTACCTGGGAAATCCCATGGACAGAGGACCTGGGTGGGCTACAGCCCCTGGGGTCACAAAGAGTCAGACCCGACTTACTGACTAAACAGGGAGCAGGAAACATGGGAGCAGGCTGCAGTTTTAGATTGAAAGAGCAGGGAATAACTTATTTAGAGAGTGTCATTTGAGCTAAGATCTGAAAGAGGTAAGCGAGTGAGCGAGGTAGATAGCTAAGAAACAGAATTCCAGGAAAGGGAACACCAAGGGACAAAGTCTCTGGAGGTGGAGTATCTGGTGTGTTTAGTAACACGAAGGAGGGCCACATGGATGGACTGGAGTGAGGAGAGGTGTGGCATGGAAATGGAAATTAAAGAGTTCTCAGCGATCCAAGTTATGTGGCACCTATACATTAACAGGACCTTTCTTTCCACTTTGATTGAGGTAGGGATCCCTTGAAAGATTTTAAGCAAAATAGTAACATATATGACTTATGCATTAAAAAAGGATCCTTTCAAGAAGACTGTTAGCTATGACACGGATGGTTTCGATGGTTACAACATTCAATTTCAAAAATGTCTGAATTTTTTAAATCTTCAGAGTTAATCTAAAATGAACTTCAAATTCCTCATTTTACAGTGATGATATTAATGTCCAATGATGATGAGTGACTTTTCCCAAGGTTATGCCAGTAGTCAGTGGTTGAGTCAAATTTTTTTTGATCTGGAGTAGACTAGAAATAGAACTGATGAGTTCTGTTGTTTGAAACAAGAGAAATTTATTTGGGAAGAGCTCATATGCAGAGGGCTAAATGACAAGATTTAATCACACTTTAAGTTTCTATTTGAACTAGCAATTTAACATAATTATAGCCTAAATCTTCATTATTAGTTACCCTAGTAAGAATGTCATTTACTTTTGCATATTCTAGATGCTCTTATCACTTTCAGAAAAACTGGGAACTGAGAAACAGGCTTACCATGGAGTAGAAAGGACTAACTTGTCTACAGATTGGATAAAGTAGACCTGACTCTCGTTCAGTCACTAAGTCGTGTCCGACTCTTGAGACCCCATAGACTGTAGCCCATCAGGCTCCTCTGTCCATGGGATTTCCCGGGGAAGAATACTGGAGTGGGTTGCCATTTCCTTCTCCAGGAGATCTTCCCATCCCAGGAATTGAACCCAGGTCTCCTGCATTGCAGGCAGATTCTTTACCAACTGAGCTACAAGGGAAGCTGACTCTAGGTTTGGTAAAAAGCTCCTTGGATACATAGATAAAGCTTCAGTAGGACTAAAAGCCTGTCTTAGAGAGTGATTTCAATGAATAACCTTTGATCACATAGACCATGACCATCTTTAGGTTATTCAAATGGCTAGGTGCCTGAATAAAACCCCTTCTGGTTCTTCAAAAGTTAGATCTAAGGCAGATAGAGTTTCCTTATGGAACATAGTCTTCGTTATCCCAAAGGATGGCGTTCCTTTGGAGCACTGTTTGGCTGAAGCTACATGTTCTTCAGAGATGGTGTCCTTCTCCTCATAGGTGGAGTTGTCATTCTCCTGCAGCCTGAGTACTAACAACAAAGATCAAAATTCAATTTGGACAAATTCCCATCTGAAGGGAATCTGAATGCCTTTCATCATACGGGGAAAAAAAAAAGTTAAGTTTTACAGTGTCAAGCACTCAAGGAGCAAGTATCACTAAAAATAAGCTCAAGAAAAAGTTAAAAGCTCATACAAATTCTAAGTTAAACAAGCACTGTCAAAACCCCAGGGGTATGTCAGCCTTTTGAACATTGCCACCATAACCACATCAAGGCAGGCAGTAAAGGACTCCAATGAATCAGATTCTGAAACAGACAATTAAGCATCCACACATTCTTTTGTCTTCCAGTTTGAAAATAAAAGAAAGAAAAGTGGCTAGCATTCTCACAGAGGTCTTATTAACAAGACGAAGTTATCAAAATAGAGCCTATCAGAAGTAGAAGTGGGGCAAGTCAACTGGTAGTAAACATAATTAAGGATTGCAGGACAGTTTATAGAAAGGAAAGACTAGAGAAAGGAGGACCTCCACCAGGCTGTTGTAATCTAGCTGTGACACTGTGAGGAAGGTGTGAAGGGACGGATTCCAAAGTCAACATTAACTACAAAGGAAAGATTGGCCTCTGAAGAGATTTCAAATGAAAGACTGATAAAACGTGGAGATTAGCTAGATCAATAGATAAATTAAAAAAAAAAAACCTCTAGAACTTCATATGTGGATGGCCAAAAAGCACATGAAAAGATGTTCAATATTGTTAATTATTAGAGAAATGCAAATGAAAGCTACAATGAGGTATCACCCTCATACAAGTCAGAACGTCTTGTTATACATCATCAAATATATATATATATACATCATCAAATATATATACTTATACATCATCAAAAAATGTATAAACTAAATCTGGAGAGGGTGTGGAGAGAAAGGAATCCTTTTACACTGTTGGTGGGAATGTAAATTGGTACAGACACTATGGAGAACAGTATGGAAGCTCTTCAAAAAACTAAAAGTACACACAGGTGGAAGGAGAGGCTAGGATAAATTGCGAGAGTAGCGCTGACACATATACACTACCACGTCTAAAACAGACAGCTAGTGGGAAGCTACTGTGTAACACGGGGAGCTCAGCTCATTGCTCTGTGATGACCTAGTGGGGTGAGATGGGGGTGGGTTGGGAGGGAGCTTCTAGAGGGAAGGGATATAGGTATACGAATAGCTGAGTCACACCATTAGACAGCAGAAACTAATATAACACTGTAAAGCAATTATACTGTAACTGAAAATTAATTTTTTAAAAAACTAAAAATAGAGTTACCATATGATCCAGCAATCCTACTCCTGAGTATATATCTGGAGAAAATCATAATTCTACAAGATATATGAAAAAATAAGTAAATCAAAGATACATGCACCCTAATGTTCACTGCAGAACTTACAATAGCTTGGACATGGAAACAATCTAAATGTCCATTGACAGAGGACTGGATAAAGAAAACGTGGTACATACATATAATGGAATGATACTTAGCTATAAAAAAGAACAAAATAATACCATCTGCAGCAACATGGACTGACCCCTAGAGACTATCATACTAAGAGAAGTCATTTAGAAAGAGAAAGAGAAGTATCATACGATACCACTTATATGTGAAATCTAGGAAAAAAAAAAAAAAAAAGACACAAATGAACTTATTTTACCAAACAGAAACAGACTCACAGACTTAGAAAACAAGCTTATGGTTACCAAAGGGGAAAGATGTGGTTAGGATAAATTAGGATGTTGGGATTAACATAAACAAACTACTATATATAAAATATTGGGTTGGCCAATACTGTATAGCACAGGGAACTCTACTCAATACTATGGGAAATGAATCTGAAAAAGAATATGCATAACTGAATCAGTTTGCTATATACCTGAAACTAACACAACTTTGTAAATGAACTATACAAAAATATAAATTTAAAAAAGTTGTTTTAATTTAAAAAAAACCTCTAGGACTTCAAATCTAGTAAAAAAAAAATCACTGATAGATGTAAGCAGTTAAAAAAAGGAATCTGGATTAAAGAGAAGAGAATAAAAATAAAAGCTGCCATTTACTAACAACTTCCCATGTTCTAAGTGCAGTGCATTCATTATCTTATTTAATTTTCTCAACAACTCTATGAGATCTGGTTTAGTCATGTACTTATTCATTAACAGTTGCAACTGCCTACTGTGGACCAGACATTGTCTTTTGTAAACATAATTTATTTTTTTTATACCTAAGGAAAGTGAAATTCAGACAGGTAAGATAATTTGTCCAAGGTACCCTGAGCCAGACCTGGAATGCGAGCCAAGATTTGATGGGTTCCAGTATCCTTTTATGAGTTTTAGTTTTGGATTTGTTGAATTCAAAATATGACAACTGACAATAATTTTAAAAATAGGCTAGTTGTAAGAAGATAAGGAAGAAATAGGACTGGTGAGCCACAAGGCTAGCGGCAGTAAGTGAGTATGGAAGGACCAGGTCAATCAGTATAGAGAGAGAGTGTGTGTGTGTGTCTGGCATAAAAGTGAGAAACAGTCTTATTACTTGAGCATCTTTTGGGGGCACTCACCATGGTTAATAATGTGGAGGGTCTAAGGTTATTAATTCAGCCGCGACTGCTGCTAAATTTTCTGGTCTCTAGGGCAAGAACAGATGTTGTGGAAGTAAGATGATCCCCTATCATCTTTGAGGTTCAAAACAGATACAATACTGAAGATATTGATAACATATTGTTATTCAATTCACACAGATTAGATAAGCCTATGTTAGCTATATTCTGAATCAATACCATTCAGGATTTTATTGTGTCTTCCCCAAAAGATATATTGATGTCCTCTACCCCCAGCACCTCTGATTGTGACCTTACTTGAAAATAAGGTCATTGCAGATGTAATCAGTTAGGATGAAGTTACACTGGACTAGAGTACACCCTTCTCTCTTAGAAGAAGAGATGCAGAGCCACACCAGATGTCATGTGATAAGACAGGCAGAGACTGAAGTGATGCATCTATGAGCCAAGGACTCTTAGGTTCCAGCAACACTGAAAGCTAAGAGCAAGGCAGGGAATACATCATCCCCAGAGCGCCCAGGAGGAGCTAACCTTACCAACAACCTGGTGCAGATTTCTAGCCTCCAGAATTGTGAGAGAATAAATTTGTTGTTTTAACATACCCCCTTTTATGATACTTTGACAGTAACCCTAGAAAATGAATACAAGTGCTCACCAAACCAAACATTTAAATCATGCTTATCATGTCCAGGAACTGTTTCTAAACACACCACAAAATTACATCAATTAATCACCACAACAACATAAAATGGTAAGTACTATTATCTCCATTTTAGTGATGCAGAAACTGAGATGGTGAGTTTAGATAACTTGGCCAAGGGAGACCGGGGATCGGAGCCCAGGCAGTCAGATTCCAGAGCCTCTGCACCAAACCACCATACTCTTCCATGTGCCATTCTCCCACGACTTCCTATTGCCCCTGTGTTTTGGGACACCATTGCTGGTACTCGGTCTCATTCCCAAAGCCCTGGTAATCTTGGAATGACGTAATCTCCAAATGATGACAACGGGACAATGCTGACTGGTACAGCATTTCAGCAAACATTTTACACAGGTAACTTCATATTTAATCCTTGAAAACACTCTGTGGCTGGCCTGATTATTGTTCTTATTTTAAAGTGAAGAAACTTGGGCTTCAAGAGGTTAAGAACTTGGCCCTACCTCTGCAACTGGACCTGGAAGTGCTGGATATCAAACTGAGACCCTGTGACTACAAAATATCTGCTCTTTCTTTTACGCGGCTCTTCCTCTGTGAAACCGTCTGTTACCCTATCCTCACCCCCACTCTTATCCCCGCCAAAACCTCCACTGAACTGACTGCTTCTTTGTGTCCTCATCATATTCTGCAATGTCACATATTCATATCACCTCCCCTGCCACTTGGGAAAATGAGCAAGGAGATGACTCTTAACTGTTTTGTACCTAATGCCTAGTGCAAAGAGTAAGCATAAAATAGGCATTTGCTGAAGGAAGAAATGAATAAATGATGGCACTGAAATACAAAATATTGTTTCATCTGTCAATAAAATAAAGAGTATGAGAATGACTACCTGATAGTAACTTTCTGCAGTGTTTCCACAACAGACAGTGTAGAAAGCTTTGAAATAAACATGCTCACCATATGTAGTTTAGAAAAATGCATTACTGCGGTTTCTACCAAAACAACAGGCATCAGTAGATCTTAAATTAAATCTTACATATTCAGTCTCTCCTTCTCACTCATCCAGTCCCATTCCCTAGGGGTCTAGGTCCTCGGAAGAACTCTGTGTAGGCTGATCATAGAATCTTTTGTGTTGTGGAGCTTGTTGATAAAGATGGGACACGGTGATTTGAATGACAATTATATAATGTTGGTAAATGTAGATATATATATATACTTCAAAACAATTTTGCAGGGTTAACAGAAGTTACACTAACCTTCTGACTCTGGTTAACTGCTCACAACATTTACGAAATAACACAGAATAAACAAAAACTGTAACGAAGACTGATGGGAGATTTTACAAAGCTGCCCAGGAGGTGGTGTACGGATCGGTGGAGAACTGGAAAGCATCCCTGTTGGTGGCCGCCAATTCTCTTCTGGAGTCATCTTTTTTGCTTCATTATTAAGAAAGACAGGATACTCCCTTCCTCAGGGGGCCAAAAACCGGACCCACTCCACAATAAGCCAGGACCAATGTGCCTTAACTAGGAAGCTGAACTAGGTTTGCCTCGGGGCAACACACTCCCGCAAGTCCCATAAACTTTCCAGGAATCCACCAGATTAGCCAAAAGAAACAATACTGTGAAGTTGAAGGAAAGGGAAGAAGAAAAAAACAAAAAGAAAAGAATCCACATGCAACTAAACTATCTTTCCATGTAATCCCCAGCTGACTCAAATTGGCAGCTCTTTAACAGCAAGAGTTAAGAGCAAAAGAGCTATCAGAGACATCTTTTCCCTATGTGGGAACCTTGCATGTGAAGGTCCAGACCAAGTCATGGAACAATATGGAAAACACATGTATGTGTCGCTCACTGACTATGAGGAGAGTCAGCCTCTTGTCAGCTTTGTCAACAGCCTATGGGACAGATGTTTGACTTTCAATTCTTGTCTGCTTTCTTACCTCCTCTGTCAACTTATTCCATATGCAGCACACAGGCAAGGAAGGAAATGTGAAGTCTGCATTGTAGGGCAGCCATTCATTGCAGTAAACGAAACTATTTCCACTTCCTAAGAGCTACTAGAGAAAACCAGTGAAAATGCACACACGCAAAGCACACTGGCAATACAGTGTGGAAACACAAAGAGTCTCAATCGATAAGAATTATTCTGCTGTTATTCGGTCACTCAGTCGTGTCTGAATCTTTGGACCCCACGGACTGCAGCACGCCAGGCTTCCCTGGCCTTCACTATCTCTCAGAGTTTGCTCAAACTCATGTTCATCGAATCAGTGATGCCATCCAGCCATCTCATCCTCTGTTGCCCCCTTCTTCTCCTGCCTTCAATCTTTCCCAGCATCAGGGTCTTTTCCAATGAGTCGGTTCTTTGCATAAGGTGGCCAAAGTATTGGAGCTTCAGTAGCAGTCCTTGCAATGAATATTTAGGATTGATCTTACGATTGACTGGTTTGATCTCCTTACAGTCCCAGGGACTCTCAAGAGTCTTCTCCAATACCAAAGTTCAAAAGCATCAATTCTTCAGCGCTCAGCTTTCTTTATGGCCCAACTTTCACATGCATACATGACTACTGGAAAAACCATAGTTTTCACTAGACAGACTTTTATCAGTAAAGTGATGTTTCTGCTTTTTAAACCTCTTCTTCAAAAGAGCAAATATCTTTTAAACTCATGGCTGCAGTCACCATCCACAGTGACTTTGGAAGGAAATAAAGAAAATAAAGGTCTGTCACTGTTCCTACTGTTTCTCCATCTATTTGCCATGAAGTGATGGGACCAGATGCCATGATCTTTGCTTTTTGAATTCGTGTTATAAGCCAGCTTTTCCATTCTCCTCTTTCACCTTCATCAAGAGGCTCATTACTTCCTCTCTGCTTTCTGTCTTTAGGGTGGTGTCATCCGCATATCTGAGGTTATTGATATTTTTCCTGGCAATCTTGATTCCAACTTGAGCTTCATCCTGCCTGGTATTTCACATGATGTAATCTGCATAGAAGTTAAATAAGCAGGCCGATGTACTCCTTTCCCAATTTGGAACCAGTCTGTTTTTTCATGTCCGGCTCTAACTGTGCTTCTTGACCTGCATACAGGTTTCTGAGGAGGCAGGTAAGGTGGTCTGGTAGTCCCATCTCTTGAAGAATGTTCCATAGTTTGTTGTGATCCACACAGTCAAAGCTTTAGTGTAGTCAATGATGCAGAAGTAGATGTTTTTCTGGAATTCTCTTGCTTTTTCTATGATCCAAAGGATGTTGGCAATATCATCTCTGGTTCCTCTGCCTTCTCTAAATCCAGCTTGTACATCTGGAAGTTATTGGTTCACATACTATTTAAACCTATCTTGGAGGATTTTGAGAATTACCCTATTAGCACATAATAGATACATATTGACAAAGTTCATAATGGGATTACATTTATGCTGGATTACATAGTAATATAAATATTGAAATTAAAAGTTACCTATTGTCAAATTACATATAAAATCCCTTGGATTTCAAATCCTAAAAGATGATGCTTTTAAAGTGCTTCACACAATATGTGAGCAAATTTAGAAAACTCAGCACTAGCCACAGGACTGGAAAAGGTCAGTTTTCATTCCAAAGAAGGCAATGCCAAACAATGTTCAAACTACCACACAACTGCACTCATTTCACATGCTAGCAAGGTAAGAAATTATTATTTTGGACTATCCATACCATTTTTCTCCTATATGCATAAAACTAAGGACTAACTGCAATCAATAGTTAATAATTAAAATTTCTAGAAGTCAACAAACTCATTACTTCCTCCTCCCATATCATGTAAACCATGAATGAAGTTACTTTTTAGATGAAAACATATCAATGAAGACTATCTGACAAAAGATTGCAATGTAATCTTTACGTACAATGTAATATGTGCTAAAATATCTGACATTTAAATAATGATGTCACAAAGACAAACAGAAAACAGAGGAGGATGGAATAGTGTATAATACAAGAGGGAAACTGCTTTGAATTTAAGGGATGATGACAAAAAAAGTGCTATCCACTGAATGATGATGTAGCCAAGAGCAGGAACGCTCACATAACCACAGTCAGTTCAGTTCAGTCGCTCAGTCGTGTCCAACTCGTTGCGACCCCATGAATCACAGCACACCAGGCCTCCCTGTCCATCACAAACTCCCAGAGTTTACTCAAACTCATGTCCATCGAGTCGGTGATGCCATCCGACCATCTCATCCTCTGTTGTCCCCTTCTCCTCCTGCCCCCAATCCCTCCCAGCATCAGGATCTTTTCCAATGAGTCAACTCTTCACATGAGGTGGCCAAAGTACTGGAGTTTCAGCTTCAACATCAGTCCTTCCAATGAACACCCAGGGCTGATCTCCTTTAGGATGGACTGGTTGGATCTCCTTGCAGTCCAAGGGACTCTCAAGAGTCTTCTCCAACACCACAGTTCAAAAGCATCCATTTTTCGGTGCTCAGCTTTCTTCACAGTCCTACTCTCACATCCATACATGACCACTGGAAAAACCACAGCCTTGACTAGACAGACCTTTGCTGGCAAAGTAATGCCTCTGCTTTTCACTATGCTATTTAGGTTGGTTATAGCTTTCCTTCCAAGGAGTAAGCGTCTTTTAATTTCATGGCTACAGTCACCATCTGCAGTGATTTTGGAGCCCAAAAAAATAAAGTCTGACACTGTTTACACTGTTTCTTCATCTATTTCTCATGAAGTGATGGGACCAGATGCCATGATCTTAGTTTTCTGAATGTTGAGCTTTAAGCCAACTTTTTTACTCTCCTTTTTCACTTTCATCAAGAGGCTTTTTAGTTCCTCTTCATTTTCTGCCATAAGGGTGGTGTCGTCTGAATATCTGAGGTTATTGATATTTCTCCTGGGAATCTTGATTCCAGCTTGTGCTTCTTCCAGCCAAGCATTTCTCATGATGTACTCTGCATATAAGTTAAATAAGCAGGGTGACAATATACAGCCTTGACGTACTCCTTTCCCTATTTAGAACCAGTCTGTTGTTTCATGTCCAGTTCTAACTGTTGCTTCCTGACCTGCATATAGCTTTCTCAAGAGGCAGGTCAGGTGGTCTGGTATTCCCATCACTTGAAGAATTTTCCACAGTTTCTTGTGATCCACACAGTCCAAGGCTTTGGCGCATATATATATATATATGTAATTATATCTAAATACACACACACATATATATTTATACACACACACAAATTTTAATTCTTTCACTCACTCTCCATCATAGGCATGACAAATATTACCATAGATACCAAGAAATTAAATAAACCTGTACAAAGTAATATATCTAGTTCATGAACTCCTATCTTCTTATTTCAAGTATAGACCTTTTCTTATGTGGTGGCTGCATTCCCTATAAGCTAACATAAAACAGTAAATACCATCTAATGAGTTTCTGGAGAATCAGGAGTGAAGTCTAAGATAAATTAAAATGAAATATTTAAATAAAAGTCAAAAGTCACCTATAAAACTCTTGAGCAGAATGGGTAGGAAAAAATGAAATCATTTATATATTTAATAAGAACTTTGACTTATTACATGAATAATAGTTGGTACTGTATTTATCCACAGCACTTTACTGCTTTCATTTATATGTACATCCAGTCAGTCACTAAACATTATCAAGCATGTACCAGAAACTGGCTGGGCACTAGGAAAGGAAGAAGCAGTCAGATGGATTCCAATCCTTGCCCAAGAGGAGTGCACGATGCTCTAAACTGAATTAAAGGGAACATAAGTTTCAACATCACAAGAAAAATGAGCACTTCTTTGCCAAATGAGGATAGTCAAGCAGATGGTAAAGCCAGAGTAAATGCCACAACATGTAAACATATTGCCAGGAGACGGGGGAACAGAGGATTAGATGGTTGGAAGGTATCATCGACTCGATGGACATGAGTTTGAGAAAATTCCTGGAGTCGGTGATGGACAGGGAAACCTGGCATGCTGCAGTCCATGGGGTTGCAAAGAGTTGTACACAACTCAGAGACCGATCAATAACATTGCCAGGATTTGTTTTTCCTAAGTTCAACTTGGAAAAACACAAGATAAGCAAATGGTGGAACACAGCCACCATCATCAATTAAAAATAAATATAGCTGTGGATACCGATCCAGGCTCATACTTTGTTGTTCCTTCAGACTGACATACTTTAAATAGTTAACATTTACTTAGACAATATATAGAATACTGTATGAAAAAAGAACAGAAATGGAGCCCCCTTGTGGCTGCCCTGTTTCTTCTCTAAGGTCTCAAACAGTTACGGGTCCCAACTTCACACCTTACAACTAGGAAAATAGAAGCCCTACGATTAATTCTCACCCTCCTTTTAGACTGGCAGCTTAGGGACAATATATTTTGCATCTCAAATGGCTTATGGAAGCATGACTTTCAATCATGTTTTTACTAGAAATGATTAAGAAATGCAATCTGATATCTCTTTTTACATATTCCATAATACTCTGGCAACCTAACAATGGTTTAGCCTCATTTATAGTTCAGGAACCACATAAGTAATCTAGCTAACGTACTTCTCAATCCAATAATATGCCTATGCCTATTCCATATATGTGCAGAATAGAATAGATTTAAAAACTCTTCAAGAGCATATTTTCAAATTTGATATGTACAATATCTTCCATCAAAGGCAGATGGTCCCTTAACCCTGCTTTAACCTTGTCAGGAATTTGAAGAAAAACTGGTATTTCTCCTCTTTTGTTTATTTCAACCAGTAAACAATGGGTGTGTGAGCAGGCTTCAGAGGTTTTAACTTGGAATTATTTACTTGAGCATAAAGTTCTGTAGGCCAACTGCAAAGAAGACAATAAGAAAATAAATCTTTGACATAACAGAACTGAACTCCAACATTTTCAGTAGATCATCAGTTCCTGCAAAGCAGAGGAATTTGGTGGAAGTATGGTGGCTTGGGCTCCTATAAAAATTATCCAGTGAAAGACGCATTTTGGCTTCCTAAGAGCTACTACTCTTCTGTGCTCCTAAATCTAAATACAGAAATTGCTCCCATTTTAGAAACAGGAGTCTTATTTTTGTACACAAACTTATGAATAAATCCACTACGTAAATTCTTCATTGGCAGTCCTTCTCCAGGTCAGTATGATATGTGCCATGATGATCTTATCATAGCATGGGACAAAAGGTAACTAATGAGCCTGTCATAGCAACAACCTCTGTTGGAGCAGAAGCACAAATTTTATCTGATAAAAATAAGGCAACTAAGCTATTCAGCTGAGTATGCCTTTTCATCTGCTGTTGTCATCATAAAATTCCCAAGTGTTGGGCTTCTAGTCTCAGATGTCTCCGTCAGGTGAGGTAGGCTCCCGCAATTATCTGCTCTAGTAGAAGCCACTACCAATCATGCACTCTTTCGTATTGAGCTCAGAGTCATCCTGAACATGATTCTGTGTCCTCCTCCTAAGTACAGGCTTGGTCCCTGAAGAACATTATTCCAATATGATTTGTTTCCATATTTGACTTATTTCCACATAAAATTTAACTATTTATTTGGGAAGAATTATTTCCCTCATGGCTCAGAGGTAAAGGATCCACCTGCAATGCAGGAGATGTGGATTTGATCCCAGGGTCAGGAAGATCCCCTGGAGGAGGAAAGGGCAACCCACTCCAGTATTCTTGCCTGGAAAACCCCATGAACAGAGGAGCCTGGAGGGCTACAGTCCATAGGACCACAAAGAGTCAGACACGACTGAGCACGGAGAGCATTTCCCAAATAAGATTTTGGAAAACCAATTTTAGACATCTAATTAGACTGGGCTGGCGAAAAATAAAATGCTGGAGATTATGACTCTAAATGTTTGCTTTCAAAATGAACAACTCATTAAAAGAGATTGCATTATCCAGAAATTTTATAAAACATATGGAAAGCAGAAATTAAGAAAATACACATAATATGTGTGAAAACAATTATTCAATTTGGCAATCAAAATCATACTTCCAGTAGAAAAGAGAAAAAGGAAAGTGTCAAAATAAAATTTATGACCCCACTTTCTGTATATATCCTAATTTGGATCAAATGTAAAGTGGAAAATACACAGAAAACTTAAAATCAATAATATAATGAAAGGAAGCATGCTGCCCTAAATACATAGGACTTTAAAGCTAGAAAGAACTTCAGAAATAATCTAAGCATGCTGCTCATTTTTTTTCAAAAAGAAGTGGAAGCCCAGGGCAGTTAAAATTTTGCCTAAGGTTATACAACCAGTTAAGGACCATTTAAAAACCAGGACTATGGAGAAGGAAATGGCAACCCACTCCAGTATTCTTGCCTGGAAAAGTCCATGGACAGAGGAGTCTGGCGGGCTGAAGTCCATGGGATTACATGACTGAGCATGTGTGCACAAGGGTGGAGGGAAATGGGTTGGTAGCAATAAAGTGGTAGAACTAAAAAAAAAAAAAAAAACGAGGACTAGTTAAGAGCCAAGCTGAGGTTCTCAAGCCTCTCAGTGTAGTACTTTCTTCCCACTCTCACTTAAAATAAATCGCAGAAGAAGATAAGCCTCTAACTCTAAACAGAGTAAGGATTGCATGCACCGAGGGACCAATTCTTGTCTGATATTCTCCCCTGTGCTTCCATCCCAGCTCAGCTCAGCCAAACATGAGGAAGAAGAAAGAGATTACAGAAGCAAAGGAGGGCTGCCTCCTTATGCAGAATTGTGGCAATAACCCAAAGAAGAAGAGCAGTAGCCACCATCTTGGATGGCAGCGAGGACATGGGGGAATGGCGGAACAATGATACAAAATATATGTTGTCTTTCCTTGGAAACAATAGTAATCCAACCTAATTAATTCAAATTGTTTGTATTAAGGCTTGGCAATTGTGGCCTTAAAAAGAAGCGTATCTCTTAAAGTATCTATCTCTTAAAAAGAAGAGTAAAGAAAGACCTTCTATATTGACAGAAGGAAAGCACCATAAGCAAACAAGGTGTGATGATGACTCCTATACTCTAGCAAACTGAAAATTATGCAATAAAGCCGAGCATGGTAATGGGCAGAGATAGCTATAAGAAGGCTATTTGCATATTTTGAAGGCTGCCTGCTCTATTTCAGGAGTTGTCACCTGGAATGGAAGGGAGCCAAGTTATGTCAAACAATCCCCCAAGGAGAGCAGCAATGAACTCTTCCTAGCTCAACAGCCTCCTTGAGTCCCAGTGAGGTTATGTGAACAAGCCCAGCTGCAGCTGAGAAAGGCCAATCAGAGGGCCGTACAGATGGCTCTCTCTGTGGAGCTATATTTTTCATACTATAGTTTGTTACCCTCAGGCCACAGTGAACACAAAAGAGAAGAAGGAATAGGGAAGAGTGGCATCCATGCAGCCCATAGTGCCAACGCTGTACTGGCCTATGTAAAGGAATATGTCTTCCACCAGTGTGTTTTATTATATCTTGCACCAAAAGGGCAAGAAAGACTGTACTATTTATGATTAGCAAAACCATGGGATTCAAAGGAACCAGAGGCAGCATATTACTAAAAGCACTGTATTGTAGGCACAATAAAATCACAGCAAAAAATTTAAACATTCAACCAACAGCTAAGACGTTTTTTAAAAAATTTCAGATGCTGAAATTTATCTTGTGGCTCATGACACTGGCATCAACAAAAACTATTACTTTTGTTATTATTTTTTTAATTTTTAAAGTGTGAATTTCCCCAAGATATTTTTGCTTCTCAGTATGCCTTGAAATTTCAACTACTGGCAAAAAATCCAGTAAGAATCGGACTGCAATATCCGTTTATGCTATGTTAAGACCGAGGGTCATAGTGAAGTATTTTAGTTTTCTTTTTCCTGTCTAGAGTTCAAGAATCATGTCCTGTGCTTGGTCACTCAGTCGTGTCTGACTCTTTGCAACCCCATGAGCCCACTCCTCTGTCCATGGAATTCTCCAGGCAAGAATACTGGAGTGGGTTGCCATTCCCTTCTCTAGGGGAATCTTCCCAATCCAAGGATCGAACTCAGGTCTCCCACATTGCAGGTGGATTCTTTGTTGTCTGAGCCACCAGCATGGCGAGTTCTTTTAGGTAACAGGAAGGAAAGTAGAGACACGGTGGGGGAGGGGTACAATGCATGCAAATAACTTCTTATGGTGGAAGAAATTCTCAATTACTCCAACTTTCTTAGTAAAATAAGAAGCTAGATAATCAGTTAAAAGAAAGGATAAAGGAAAGGATCTGGAGGTGTAAGGAGACAGAATGAAGTATAATCCGGAAAAGAGAGAAGAATGAATGACTTATACGATAGAGCAGGAGTAGCTGGTGCTGTCCCACTTTCAAATAGTGGTCATGAATTTAAAGTGAGACCAATTAGGATACAGGTTCATGCTTTCTTCACAGTGGCATTCAGCAGGACAGGCATAGGCTTAGAAGATGCCAGACAGATTTAACCAGAGTGGTCATTTAGCCAAGTAAACACTAAAAAGGAGTAAGGGGCAAAAGAATTGAGGGTATATGCAAGGAACTAACTAAAATTTGAGTTGTACAAGGAACTTACAGAATTTGAGTTGTACAATGACATACAATGATGCAAATGAAGATAAGACAAGTTAAGGGATACAGAAAAGGTGAATTATTAATTGAATGAAAATTTCCATGTGATAGAAGAGTTGTTAATTCAGTTTACTAGGAGGTAAGAGTTGGGAATATAGGAGGAAGCAATCTGAAAATGAGATAAATGAAATCAAGGTTATGAATTGAATTAAAGCTATTGATAACTACAAGGTGAAGAGGATGGCAATATGACATGCCTGTGATAAGGTAGAAGACAAAAGCCACTGAAGAATGAAAGAAAGTGTGTGGGGTGGTCAAGAGGTCAGAATGTGATGCTGATATCACCGAGAATTCTGACAATGTAAATGCCCTCCAAAGTTCACACTTGTATTTCAAAAAGTTAGGGTTCTCACTCATTGCATGAAGAGAGAATATAAATCATGGGAATCATGGAATATCTCAGTAAAAGGGTATGCACAGAAACAAATGATAGTATTTGGACTTCAGTTGAGGTACTGAGGAAGGATCTAAGAAAGCTGGTCTCACTCTAGACTGGATGGTGTCAGAAAGTGGGAACAATTCTGTAACTGAGTACTTCAATAAATCTTTCTAGGGAGGGCAGACTTAAGCAAGGCTAAAGCTATAACTGGGGGAAAAATGTAGCAATTACTCATTTTAGCGGAGACAAAAGATATTTGGTATTTTAAATAAAGTTATAAAGTAGCCTTATTTTTTTCTCCTTTATCATAGTCTCAGAGTCTGAGGTTGATATTTTCTGAGATTGTTTATTATCCAATAAAATGTAACACAGCAGATGGTAACTAGACTTATTGTGGTGATCACTGCATAATGCATAAAAATATTGAATCACTATGTTGTACATCTGAAACTAATAGAATATTGCATGTTAATTATAATTCAATAAAAAAGTAACAAACTAGCTTCCAGATGTTAGGGGATGTTCTCTGATTGGTTTAAGGATTACTTTCTCAACAAGAATAATGTTAATAAGAGAGTGTTGGTAAAATCTTTAAGGAGTAAGAGGAAGGGATTCAGGAAGGTAAATGACTACAAACAAGTATAGGGAAGGTAAAATCTGACAACACGAGATACAAAGATGTATTTGTTTGTTTGTTTAAATACGAGGTTGGGTGGATTGACTGGAAGCAGCAATAAGAAGTTAAGGATGGTACTTCTTCAATCTCTAGGCCCAATAAAAAGAAGAAAAACAATCATGATGTAAGAGGGTTACAGAAGAAGCAATGTCTACAAGGGGACACTTGATTTTGGTAATAGCGGAAGATAAAGGGAATATTCACATAAGAAAATGAAGATATGTGTATAATGGAAAGGTTTCAAAAGATCGAGAACAGTAGAAGGTAGGGTTAAAAAGACAGGAATGTACAGAGACACATGAGGGATGATCTGGTCCTCTGGCAGATAACAGTCATAAAGCTGTGAGTGTTTAGGGGAAGGAGGGAGGGGATGGAAAAATTCACCAGAAATTACTCAAAACTCTGGACTCTCACTAGAATCACAGCATCTGCATTGGAGCAATCTCCATCTTTGCACAAATACTATCAAGACTCTTGCCAAGGGTTGCCCCACAAAGGGTCCTCTCACCCTTAAAATGCAGGCGTCCCTTCAGACTGTGAACATCACTGGTTGCTGCATGTGCCGTGCTTAGCGCTCAGCCGTGTCCAAAGCCCGCCAGGCTCCTCTGCCCATGGGGACTCTCCAGGCAGGAATACTGAAGTGGGTTGCCAAGCCTTCCTTCAGGAGACCTTCCCAACCCAGGGATCGAACCCAGGTCTGCTGTCCTGAGGTGGACGCTTTACCATCTGAGCCACCAGGGAAGCCTTTACTGTTGCTAGTTCACTGAAATGTTTTCATTACTTGAATTTTTTCATTGATTCAAAAATTCCACAGAAGTTACTCAGTTAATCCAATGTATTGTGTAGTAACCTGACATTATGTTTATTTTTGGAAAAGTCTCCAGATGACTCTCAGAATTCTCTTCCTATTCTTTACTGAGTAATTAAATAATTAATTTTGGATCTAATTTGCTTGTTCTTTTAGTACTTGCTTCAATTAGGCAGTCATTTAACTTAACTTTTCAGTCATTAAAACAGGCATTACTTGACCACCATGGGCAAAACACTATGCTAAGGACTATTTATTCCATTTATTCAGTCATGAATTTTGATGTATTACTAGGAAGTAGCATATCATTGTGTTTAAGAATGGGGCCTCAGAGAGACTTCCCTAGTGGCCCAGTGGTTAAGATTCTGCCCTCCCATGTAGCGGGTATGGGTTCAGTCCCTGGTTGAGGATTTAAGATCCCACATGCCTTGTGGCCAAAAAACCCAAAACCTAAAACAGATGCAATATTGTAACAAATTCAATACAGACTTTAAAAATAGTCCATATCCAAAAAAAAAAAAATCTTAAAGAATCAGGGCCCAGGATCTAACTATCTGGACTTGGACCCCAGATTCACTGCTGATGACTGAGTGACCTACCTTGTATAAGCACTCTTAGTTTCAATCTCTGCATTTGTAAAATGGAGTTAATAATATTAACAGTACCTAGCTCATTTCACAACCTCTGAGCTAGGTACTGTTAATATTAAATAAGCTAATACATGGAAAATATTCAGCCCAGTGACTTCTTGACTTCTAGATAACATATCCCACAGTATTACTTTCCATGGTTATTATAGTTACTGATTTCATCACCATTATTTTATCATAGTACAGTAAGAAAAGCCCTTGATCTGTATTTGAATGTCAGCAGTGGAAACTATTTAATGTCTCTGAGATTTCCCTACCTGTAAAATGTATACAACAGTACTAATTTCAACAGGATCATGAGAGTACTATATGCTAATATAAAGTAGGCATATAGTAAGTATTAGTTTCCTTCCCTCTCATTTACCAATATTAATGTGAAACCTAGACATATTTCCAAAGACAACACTCTCCTTTACTGCTTGCTTAGCCTTCAGAGCATAGTACAGACAAGTATCCAATGAAGTTTTTACACATCTAAGAGGCAAGTATCACTAAGCAGAGAGGAATAGAGAGTCACTTCCTTTTGAGATAAGAATTTCTGTAAGCACCAATCTTCCTTTAGTATTAAAAATTTCACCTAGTACATGGAGGCAGAGAAATATGATCCAAGGTAGGTACTGGAGTTTTACATAAAGTACTCTGGTTTGCCCTACTAGAGGCAGAAGAGAATAAATATTTTTTCAAGAGACAGGGTGCAAAGTTTCCAAAGCATCATTGAATGACTTCTGCCTGAAACTACACAACTTGCCATCCCTTTATTCTCTTACTTCAACCAGTTGAACAGCTTTCTTCCAATTTCCAGCCAGTCCTGTAATAATGCCATCCCAGAAAGGCACTATCAGATTCAAGGAAGTATCATGATTCCCCACACCATTCAAGTAAAATAAAAGCGGATGAGACACTTCTAAGTGCTCACATTCTAAGCCGTGACACTGAAGAGAACAATCATGTCTGAGAGCACTGTGAGTGACTAAGGTGGCAGGGTAATGTGCTGCCTGCTGGGCATCCAGCAATGAACAGGTCATAGGCAAAGGGGCAGTGATGGTAAAGGGGCTGCAGTGATCAAGACACAATTAGGAGCAAACGCTGTGTCAGACTTGGAGAGGACTTGTATGTGGGGATATGAAGGAGAAGAAAGACTGTAGGATAATTTCTAGATTTCTGGCTTGGATGACAAGCTAAGTAGTGATATAATTCACTGACAGAAAACAAGATGGATAGATATTTGGTTTCTGTTCCTTTTTTCTTCAAAGGAGGTAAAAATGGAGAGAGAATATATTTTGTTTTGGTATTACTAAATATACCACTTGAGAACTCAGGGGGAAAGACTGGATCTATTTACTGCTGAGTTAAATCAACATATACACTGGAGACAGAGCAATGGGAAGAGATGAGAGCGGCCAACCCAGGAGACCGCGTCCCTCCCTGCTTCTTCCTTGCCATTCACAGTTATGCAAAACAGTAACATCGAGATGGAGAGTCATCTTCAGACATTTCTACTGCACTCTCAGTAATGTAAACTATATGGTTGCCAAGAATAAAATGGTCCTTTGAGCACTCTCTTATCCTAGCTCTGTGCATTATTTCTCTCATTTTCTCTAGCTCATGAAGAGAAGAATCAATCCAACACTATATATACCATGTACTTGATAAATAGTATTTTAAGGCCTAAACTAATTGGCTCCTGATAAGGGAAGATATTTCCTCAACACTTCTAAAGATTCTATACCACGTCCAAAATTCCCAACAGTGGTAGATCTGTGGACCAATCCAGCAGAAAGTCAAAGTGAAGGAACTAGGTCAAAAGTTTAGTACTACTCCTTCTGGGCAGCAGGAATTATGAGTGATATTTTCCCCCAGATTTTTTTCTACTTTTCTCTATTAAAAAATACTCATAATAAATATGCATTGCTTTAATAATCAGGAAAAAAAATTTAATGAAGTCAGTCTGGCAAAATCTTCGAGATCAGCCAAAGACGCTGGTGGAGTCAACTGAAAAGGAGTTTCATGAAAATCACTGGGGGATACGCTCAGCACAGAATTACTGGATAGCTGAAGAAGACTAAAGCAGGGAACGTCATCAACTAGCAAGTACTCTCAAGGTCCTGTTTTTGTTTTATGAAATATGGTCAAGACCTCCCAGAAGAGCCTGTAACAAACATAACCTTCAAAACAGGAATTATTCATCTAATGATTTCTGCAGGCAGCAAAAATGAGTCCTTCCTCTGCAGAAGTAATTTTCTGCAAGGCAAGTTATATTTATGGCATTATGTCAGTTTCATAAGCCAGGAACTTTGAATCTATCTAGAAGAGACAAACTAAGGACCACTTTGCATCCAGAAGAAACTGAAATGTAATGTCGATATCCTTCCAATGGAAAGAATTCTTCATTTTTGTTTTCAAGCACATATAGTCATATTACATTATGGAAATGGAATGGTTCAATGACAGTTGTTTAGACTTGGCTTCATGAGTTAACCAATAGTGCAAGACAAAAGCAAAAAGAGCTACTATTACTCAGAATTAAGAGAATAAAAATCACTCCTCCTTTGTTCAAGCTGTTTTCTTTGTTTTGAGACACAACACAACATCAATTTCAAGTTAAAATGAAGTGTTACACTTCAATAAAGTTGGAAACCAAATACTGAATTTACAGTACACAATGGAGTGAGCAGCCTACAGATGGAAGGAAAATAGTTTTTTTTTTTTTTGACTGTATTTATTTGCCAAAATGAAAAGAAATTCAAAGCCATCAAGCACTTACATACCATGTCTAGCATTTAATACGGTATTTTCACACAGCAACAGAAAAAGTAAAAACACAGTTTGGTGCACCGCTAAGGAGTATGTAAAATAGTGCATTTCCATCCCCTCATTAGATGGCCTGATCCACCAGCAAAGGCCATCACATAATCCAGGATGAGGCTCTGACCACCACCAAGTCCTAAATGAGCGTCTTCAGTTCCTAGAAGATTTAGCTCAAATATCAGACATGGTTGGTGAAAACTAGCTATTAAAAATAAAAGTGGGTTGACTTTTCTCTATGAAAAGATCCATCATAAATGCTAGAAAGTGTCTTGATTCTTGTCATCAATGGGGAATGAATTATAATTAAGGAAGCATTCCTTTCTTCAGACACATTTCTTTATGCTTCTTAAGCTACATGAGAACAGTACGGCACTGCCCTCAGAAATCTCTGTGGACACACAATGTCCAGTCTTACGTTTTTGTCTCTTACTTGTTTGTTTAGCCACAAACTTATCCAGAAGCCTATGTGCTACTTTGTCCTCTTTCCGAGAGGTACTTACAAGCTTATTTGGAATCATTTCAAGCCCTGATAAGGGCAGTTAAATTTAACTGGAAAGGTCTGAGAAGCCTGAAAGAGAAAATCATGAAAGAAAATGAGAAGCTGTTTTTAGGAAGAGGTTGCTTAAAAAAAAGTTGAACACAGATACTCACATTGTAAATGTATCAAATGCCGTGAACTGTGTTTTAACAGTTAAAGCAGTAAATTTTATGTTATGTGGATTTTACAACAACAAAAATAACTCAAATAAAAGGAAAAAAATATTTTACCACAGACTCATAGCATCTCAGAATTATAAATAACTTTAAATGTTGTCTAGGCAAATGTTTTTTAAGTTGCTGGCAGCAACCACTGTGTAAGTCATGAAGTCAGCTTACATAAGACCAACATATTTTCACAAAATAATAGAAGAGAGAACCTCTGAGTATGTCACATATAATAAGGGCAAGTATAGTTTAATGAAACCATGTTTCAGTTGTTACGTGTGTGCTTGTGCTTATGTACTGAGTTGTAATATAGAATGCATTTCTTACCATATGTTACAGTTTTAAAAGTTAGAGGTATCTAGACTGACCCAATTTTTCATCTTATGCAAATATAACTTCCTCAAATTTCTGACCCTCACATTAAAGGTGCAAACTCTAAGATACTAAGTTTACCAGTGGTCGAGTACAAAACTGACAACAGACCTAACTAATAAAACCAGATATAGACAAATACCAAGATCATGGGCAGGTCCAATTTTGACATGACAAGTATAAAACTGTAGGACTGATGTTGACTAGTAGATAGCCTGTGTGATGTCATTTATAAAAATGACTCAGGATGTGAACTTGAAAAATGTAGGACAAGTCATTTCCATGCCAAGGAACACAACAGGATAGAAATGAAGTCATAAGGCTTTTTAAGATTTAAAGAAAGCAAAATCTCTCAGGGGAAAAGCAACTGGAATTCTGCAGAAATTACTTCAATTAAACTGTGTGACAAATATTCTGGGGTTCAAGGAAATGAAAATGTAGAAGGACAATAAAAGCCACTAGAAGTGATTTTTCTTATTTATATGTAATCCTAACAAAAACTATATGGAATATTTCTGTCTCTGTCGTACTGGAAAACAAAATTATATGCCCCAGGGAAATAATGAGAAGGAAAACAAGAATGGTATGAAACAGGCAATTCGTTGCACAGAGAATTATACTGAATTTCTTCTAAAAATGTTAGGTAAAATTTTAAAAGATAACAAGCAAGAAAGAAGGATAAAGAGAAGTCACTAGTACTTTCCATATTTACACATGGTATTTCGATCTTTCAGGTAGTGAAATAGCCATTAAGTAGTTCATGCGGGTACAGACACGCTTTGAGCAGCCACAGATTTCACTAATAGTGGGTAAGGTGGCAAATTTGGGGGAAAATGGCTAAATTGTGGGGCATTCCTGGTGACTCAGATGGTAAAGGATCTGCCTGCAATGCAGGAGTACCAGGTTCAATTCCTGGGTGGGGAAGATCCCCTGAAGCAGGAATGGCAACCCACTCTAGTATTCCTGCCTGGAGAGGTCCATGGACAGAGGAGCCTGGCGGGCTACATCCAGGGCGTCACATACACTTAAAATGATTACAGGCTCTAACTTCTTAGCTATGTTCCTTGTGAAAACAAACAGTAAATAATTTCATTTATTTCCCTGAAGGAAAAGTCTTACAGAGAAAATAATTTACAAATGGTTGGAAACCATCAGCTCAGATACTGTAAAACTAACAAAAAGCAATCTACCTTCATGCAGAATCATGGTGAATACAAATCTAGGGTAATGTATTGCCATTCTGGGCCCAGGGATCTAAGAAACATATAATGGAGTTTGAGAAAATCTACAAGTTGGACATTTCTAAACCAATTAAAATTTGATATAATCTTAAATATTTTCAAAAAATTGATCAAGGATAGTAAGTGTTATCTTTATCTTCAGTACCACTGAATACTGAGTGAGGGTAAACTATTCAGTGGAAGTCACAGTTATCTTAACCTCAAATTCTTACTGGTCTGTTATAATAACCTAGGACATCTCAGTCAACAGTAGGGTTTTTGTTCTGCAGCATTAACCTTTTTAGAGATAAGATGTTTCAACACATATGCCCCTTCTTCCTGATCTTCTGAGACCCACTAGGCACTCCTGGCACAGAAAACAAGGACCTTACTTCTGGTCTAAGTCACTCATCAATGAGAGCCAGATGCTTTCCTGAAAGATATGACAAAGGAGAAAATGCAATACATCTTAAAATAATATTTACCCCATACACAGTAGGGTACCAACAAGAACTTCCTGAACATCTAGAATTAAAATTTTCTGCTTCCAGAAATGCTGAAAATAAAAATCCAAAAGCAAAGACCTTTGTGCAAGATAACCTTTTCTTCTGTACTGAAAATAATTTCTTGGCAGCACTCATAAACATTCCACAATTTCTCTCAGACAAAGGAGGTTTTACTGTGGCTTAAGAAGCTCTGCAGCAAGGATATTCAAACAAACTGCACTTTAAAGGAGTTAAGAGAAGTCACTACTTAATCTACTCAGGAAAAAAAAAAAACTTGGGGGAGAAGGAAAACACTATCACCTTCTGAAAACTACAGAGATAAATTATTTCTAAATGACTAAAATGACTACCTAAAGAAGTAACCAAAGTGACATAAGTGAGTAATTGAGGAATCTAAAACATCAAAATTCCAATTCATATGATTTAGAGATGCAAAGGGCTTCCCTGGTAACTCAAAGAATCTGGCTGTCAGTGCAGTAGACACAAGAGACACAAGTTCGATTCCTGGGTCAGGAAGATCCTCTGGAGGAGGAAATGGCAACCCAGTTCAGTATTCCTGCCTGGAAAATCCCATGGACAGAGGAGCCGGGCAGGCTACAGTCTATGTAGTCACAAAAGAGTCAGACACGACTTAGTGACTAACAACAACAAAGAGATGCAGAATTGCAATGTGATCATAAATTGAAAAGGTAAAAACTATTTATACCCCCTCCTAAAGAACAAACCTAATGTCTAATTTATAATGATTCTTATGGAAAAATTATGAATAACCAACATGGAGTCAATTTTAAAGGAAAAAAAAAAAAAGATCAAAATATGTCGAATTTTTTTTCTAGTAAAACTTAACCAGCAGGATACATGCACCTGGCTTTGATGGATAAACAGTCCCCTGGCTTACCCTCCAGCAGCTATAGAACTGAACAAAATATGTGAAAGAAAAAAAAAAAAAAAAAACCTGTGAAAGAAAAAAAAAAAGAAAAAACTTTGTTCTTATTAGAGGACAGCACAGGACTAAGACACTGAAATGATCAAATTAATTTATAAATCATTTAATTGCTTGCCTCTTCAAAGAAAAATTAAGAAGATCAGGACACTTAATAATGTAACATTAATAATGTCCAGTGTCTAAAAATATGCCAAGAAGCAGGCATATGTTACCCATAAGTGAGAAGAAACTTCAGTCAATAAAAATAGACTGAGAAATTACAGAAGAACTTTTAAAACAAAGCTATTATAAATATGTTCTGCATGCTCAGGGATTTAAAAAAAAAGCATAAAATGATGAGAAAAACAAAAGCTATAAAAAATAAAGTGGAAATTTTAGAGATGAAAAACACAATCTGAAATGACATTGTAACTGGATGAGTGTAAAAGTGGATTAGACAGTGCAGAAGAAAATTTCAGTGAATCTGAAGTCACAGCAACAAAAGCAATTAAAACAAAACCATAAGAAAAAGATTAAAAAGTGAACAGAGACACAGTGACTGGTTGAACAAAAAAATAAATATGGTCAAAATGTTTCAAATTTAATGAGAACTATGAACCTAGAGATTCCAAACACTCAGAAAACTGGAAAAAGGAAAAACATGAAGGAAATCCAAATAAGATACATTATAATCATATCACTAGAAACTAGTTATAAGGAGAAATAATCAAATCAGCTAGGACAAAAAGATACAATTCATACAGAGATAACAATGACCAGTGAATTTTTGTCAGCAACTCTTCAAACTGCAATATAGTGAAACTGCATCTTTATAATGAACACCAATTGGAAAGGAAAAAGTGAAGCAGTCACTACTCTCAGACAACATGATTAAGTATGAAGAAAATTCTGAGGAAGTTCCAAAATATTATTAGAACTAACGAGTAAGTTTAGAAAGATAGCAAGATACATGGTAAAAAGGTAAAAATCAGTTGTATTTCTGCTATTTTCAACAGTTAGAAAATAAAATTTTCTAAATTCTATTTTTCAGAAAATAATTAAATACATTATGTAATAAAATAGATGTAAGACCTGTAAATTGAAAACTACCTAGAATCAATAACAGAATTTAAGGATTTCTAAAAATATGGATCAAAAGACTTATTTTTAAGATGGAAAATCTTTTCTAATTGATCTATAGATTCAATGTAATTCCAAGGAAAATCCTATCAGACTTTTCAGAGAGATTGATAAACTGATTTTAAAATGTATATGGAAATTCAAAGGACAATTCTGAAAAAAAAAAAAAGCTGCAGGAATACTACTACCAGTTTTTGAAACTTATTATGATTGCACATTAATAAGACAATGTGATATTCATAGACATAGCAATGAAACACACTAGAGAGTCCAGAAATAGACACATTCTTGGAAGGTCAACTGATTTTATACAAATGAGACAAGATCACAGAGTCAGACACAACTGAACAACAACATAAGAAAAAGTACCTTGAAACATATTATTTACCTAAAATGGAAATCTAAAACTATAAAAACTTTTATAAGAAAACATAAGAGAAAATCTTCAAGGCAGGCAAATGTTCCAGAAACAGGTCAACATAAAGTACCATGAGAAAGTAAACAATGATAAATTGTAGTAACTGTGATTTAAAAATTCTGTTGGAGAAGACTCTTGAGAGTCCCTTGGACTGCAAGGAGATCCAACCAGTCCATCCTGAAGGAGATCAGTCCTGGGTGTTCATTGGAAGGACTGATGCTGAAGCTGAAACTCCAATACTTTGGCCACCTCATGCAAAGAGCTGACTCACTGGGAAAGACCCTGATGCTGGGAAAGATTGAGAGCAGGAGGAGAAGGGGATGACAGAGGATGAGATGGTTGGATGGCATCACTGACTCAATGGACATAGGTTTGGGTGGACTTGGGAGTTGGTGATGGACAGGAAGGTCTGGTGTGCTGTGGCTCATGGGGTCTCAAAGAGTCGGACACGAGCAACTGAACTGAACTGAACTTCCAAAGAAACAAAGAATTGCAAATGAAGTAACTGACAAAGGATTAACCTCCAAAATATACAAGCAGTTCATGCAGCTCAATATCAGAAAAACAAACAACCCAATGAAAAAATGAGTGGAAGACCCAAACACATATTTTTTCCAAAGAAGACATACAGCTGGTCAACAAACACATGAAAAAATGCTCAACATTGCTCATTATTAGAGAAATGCAAATCAAAACTACAATGAGAGGTATCACTTCACACCAGTTAGATTGGCCATCATCTAAAAGTCTATAAACAATAAATGCTGGAAAGTGTGTTGAGAAAACAGAACCCACCAACAGTGTTGGTGGGAATATAAACTGATACAACCACTAGGGAGAATGGTATGAAGGTTCCTTAAAAAACTAAAAATACAGCTACCATATGAGCCAGCAATCCTACTTCTGGGCATACATCCAGAGAAAAACCACAATTCAAAAAGACACATGTAACTCAATGTTCACTGCAGCACTATTTACAATAGCTAGAACACAGAAGCAACCGAGATGTCCATCAACAGAAAAAAGCATAAAAAGTTGTGATACATATATACAATGGAATATTACTCAGTCATTAAAAGGAACAAATTTGAGTCAGTTGAACTGAGGTATACAAACCTAGAGTTTGTTGTACAGCATGAAGTAAGTCAGAAAGAGAAAAACAAATATTGTATATTAAAGCATATATATGGAATCAATAAAGATGATACTGATGAACATATCTGCCAGGCAGGACTAGAGATGCAGACATAGAAAATGGATTTGTAGACACAGTGAGGGAAGGAGAGGGTGAGGCAAACTGAGAGAGTAGCACTGAATATATACATTACCATGTGTGCAACAGCTAGTGGGAAGCTGCTACATAACACAAGGAGCTCTACCTGGCGCTCTGTGATGACCTGGAGGGGTGGGATGGAATGATGCGGAGGGAGGGGATATATATACTTAAGCTGATTCACACTGTTGTATGGCGTAAACCAACACAACATTTTATAGCAATTATCTCCCAATTAAAAACCAATAAATAATAAATTTAAAACCATAATAATAAAAAAATTTTTAATAAAATTTTTATTTTAGAAATAAAAATTTATAAAAAATTTAATAAAATTTTAAATAAATTTTATTTATTTAATAAACAAATTTTATTTATAATTTATAAATAAATATTTATATTTATTTATAAATTTAATATAAATTTATATAAATATAAATATTTATAAATAAATATATTTATTTATAAATTTTTATTTAATAAATTTTATTTATTTAATAAATAAAAGTTAATAAATAAAATATTTAAAAAACCAATAAAAATAAATTTTAAAAAATGATAAAAACAAGTAAAAAAATTAAAATAAAGTCACAGAGCAGGAAGAAATATTTGTAACTCATATATATCTGCTATAGAACTTCTATCCAGAATATATAAACAACTTGTAAAATTCAGTAAGAAATTAAGGAATAAATTAAATACAGGCAAAAGGTTTGAATAGAAACTTCACAAATGATAGACAAATGACAAAAAGGTATATAAATAGATGCAATCATCATTGTTCATAGGGAAATGTCAATTAAAAACAACAGTAAGACTAAAATTCAGAAGATTTATAACAGCAAATGTTGTTGAGGATGTGGAGCAACTACAACTTTCACAAATTGCTTGCAGGATTGTAAAATGATACAGATTCTTTAGAAAACAGCCTTACAATGTCTTCAAAAGTAAAGCATGCACTTACCATACAATCCACCAACAGCATTCTTAAATATCTCCCAAAGAGCAATGGAAACATATAGCCACACAAAGACATTACACATGAAGGTCCAGTTGAGTTCATGACAAAACTGAGACATATTTACAAGTGTCTATGAACTTGTGAATGGATTTACAAAGTGTGGTAAAATCCATACAAACGCAGGCCCCTGTGAGGGTACCAGTGGCAGCCAGGGACTCTAGGCCTGTCCATGCTACTCTTAAGAGCTCTGTACACACTTGAACAGTTCTGTCTCATTCAAAGATCCTTTCAAATTCTTTTAACTTTACATACAAAAAAAAAAAAAAAAACCCACCACAAGACACCAGGTTCTTGTTATATCAATCTTGTGGTCTTGTCATATCCCCCATATAAAAGACTAGTACTCAGCAATGAGAAGGAACAAGCTACTGATACGCACAACACTGCAGACAGTGACTGCAGCCACGAAATTAAAAGATGCTGCTCCTTGGAAGGAAGACAAACTTAGTGTATTAAAAAGCAGAGTCATCACTCTGCTGACAAAGGTCCATACAGTCAAAGCTATGGTTTTTCCACAGTCATGTACGGATGTGAGAGTTGGACCATAAAGAAGGCCTAGCGCCAAAGAACTACTGCTTTCAGATTGTGGTACTGGAGAAGACTCTTGAGAGTCCCTTGGACAGCACGGAGATCAAGTCAGTCAATCCTAAAAGAAAATCAACCCTGAATATTCATTGGAAAGACTGATGCTATGAAGTGATAGTGAACGACAGAGAAGCCTGGTGTGCTATAGTCCATGGTGTCAAAAAGATTCAGATATGACTTAGTGACTGAACAACAGCATGCAGAAAACAAACAACACTCAAAATCATTATACTAAATGAAAGTAGTTAAAGCCCAAAAGAATGCATACTTTATCATTCCATTTGTATAAAAGTCTAGAAAAGGCAATAGGGAGTTCATGATCTGAGCCACAGTCAGCTCCCAGTCTTGTTTTTGACTGTATAGAGTTTCTCCACCTTTGGCTGCAAATAATATAATCAGTCTGATTTCAGTGTTGACCATCTGGTGATGTCCATGTGCAGAGTCTTCTCCTGTGTTGTTGGAAGAGGGTGTTTGCTATAACCAGTGCATTCTCTTGGCAAAACTATTATCCTTTGCCCTGCTTCATTCTGTACTCCAAAACCAAATTTCCCTATTACTCCAGGTGTTTCTTGGCTTCCTACTTTTGCATTCCAGTCCCCTATAATGAAAAGGACATCTTTTTGGGTATTGGTTCTACAAGGGCTTGTAGGTCTTCATAGAACTGTTCAACTTCAGCTTCTTCAGTATTACTGCTCAGGGTATAGACTTAGATTACCATGATATTGAATGGTTTGCCTTGGAAATGAACAGAGACCATTCTGTCATTTTTGACATCGCATCTAAGTACCGCATTTTGGACTCTTTCGTTGACTATGATAGCTACTTCATTTCTTCTAAGGGATTCTTGCCCACAGTAGTAGATATAATGGTAATCTGAGTTAAATTCACGCATTCCAGCCCATTTTAGTTCACCGATTCCTAAAATGTCCACGTTCACTCTTGTCATCTCCTGTTTGACCACTTCCAATTTGCATGATTCATGGGCCTAACGTTCCAGGTTCCTATACAATATTGCTCATTGCAGCATCAGACCTTGCTTCCATCACCAGTCACATCCACAACTGGCTGTTGTTTTTGCTTTGGCTCTGTCTCTTCATTATTTCTGGAGTTATTTCTCCACTGATCTCCAGGAGCATATTGGGCACCTACTGACCTGGGGAGTTCATCTTTCAGTGTCCTATCTTTTTGCCTTTTCATACTGTTCATGGGGTTCTCCAGGCAAGAAAACTGAAGTGGTTTGCCACTCCCTTCTCCAGTGGACCACATTCTGTCAGAACTCTCCACCATGACCCATCCATCTTGGGTGGCCCTACATGGCATGTCTCATAGTTCCATTGAGTTGGACATGGCTGTGGTCCATGTAATTAGATTGGTTCCTTTTCTGTGATTGTGGTTTTCAGTCTGTCTGCCCTCTGATGGAGAAGGATTAGAGGCTTATGGAAGCTTCCTGATGGGAGAGGTTGACTGAGGGGGGAATTGGGTCTTGTTCTGATGGGCGGGGCCATGCTCAGTAAATCTTTAATCCAATTTCCTGTTGATGGGTGGGGCTGTGTTCCCTCCCTACTATTTACCTGGGCCAGACTATGGTGGAGGTAATGAAGATAATGGTGACCTCCTTCAGAAGATCCCAGCATGCAATGCTACACTCAGTGCCCCCAAGCCCTGCAGCAGGCCACCACCAACCCATGCCGCTGCTGGAGACTCCTGGACACTCACAGGCAAGCCTGGGTCAGTCTCTTGTGGGGTCACTGCTCCTTTCTCCTGGGTCCTGGTACACAAGGTTCTGTTTGTGCCCGCCAAGAGTCTATTTCCCAGTCCTGTGTAAGTTCTGGCAGCTCTGTGGTGGAGTTAATGGCGACCTCCTCCAAGAGGGCTTATGCCATACCCAGGTCTGCTGCACCCAGAGCCCCACCCCTGTGGCAGGCCACTGCTGACCCGAACCTCCACAGGAGATGCTCAAACACAGTTCTCTCTCAGTCTCTGTAGGGTCCTGGGTCCTGGTGCGCACAAGGTTTGTTTGAGCCCTCTGAGCGTCTCTGGCAGGGATGGGGTTTGATTCTAAATGCCAATTCGGCACTCCTACCATCTTGCTGGGGCTTCTCCTTTGCCCTTGGACGTGCAGTATCTCCTCACTGCCTCCAGCAAAGCGCAGCCCCCGATCCTGACCTTCGACGTGGGGTATCTCCTCATGGCCGCTCGCTGCAGCCCCGCACAGCTGCCGCTTGCTCCAGTGACCTAAATCAAATCCCTTACGATTATACAGTGGAAGTGAGAAATAGGTTTAAGGGACTAGATCTGATAGAGTGCCTGAAGAACTATGGATGGAAGTTCATGACATTGTACAGGAGACAGGGATCAAGACCATTCCCACGGGGGAAAAAAAATGCAAAAAAGCAAAATGGCTGTCTGAGGAGGCCTTACAAATAGCTGTAAAAGGAAAAGAAGCAAAAAGCAAAGGAGAAAAGGAAAGATATACCCATATGAATGCAGAGTTCCAAAGAATAGCAAGGAGAGATAAGAAAGCCTTCCTCAGTGATCAGTGGAAGTTCACTGGAAAACGTCAGTTTTCATTCCAATTCCAAAGAAAGGCAATGCCAAAGAATGTTCCAATTCCCACACGATTTCTCTTCAAGAAAATTAGAGATACCACGGGAACACTTCATGCAAAGACTGGCTCAATAAAGGACAGAAATGGTATTGACCTAACAGAAGGAAAAGATATAAAGAAGAGGTAGCAAGAATACACAGAACTATACAAAAAAGATCTTCATGACCCAGATAATCATGATGGTGTGATCACTCACCTAGAGCCAGACATCCTAGAAGTGAAGTCAAGTGGGTCTTAGGAAGAATCACTAGGAACAAAGTTAGTGGAGGCGATGGAATTCCAGTTGAGCTATTTCAAATCCTAAAAGATGATGCTGTGAAAGTGCTGCACTCCATATGTCAGGAAATTTGGAAAATGCATCTGTGGCCATAGGACTGGAAAACGACAGTTTTCATTCCAAGTCCAAAGAAAGGCAATGCCAAAGAATGTTCAAACTCCCGCACAATTGCACTCATCTCACACTCTAGTAAAGTGACACTCAAAATTCTCCAAGCCAGACTTCAACAGTATGGGAACTGTGAACTTCCAGATGTTCAAGCTGGATTTAGAAAAGGCAGAGGAACCAGAGATCAAATTGTCACCATCACTGGATCATCGAAAAAGCAAGTTTCAGAAAACATCTATTTCTGCTTTATTGATTATACCAAAACCTTTGACTGTGTGGATCACAACAAACTGTGGAAAACTCTGAAAGAGATGGGAATACCAGACCACCTGACCTGCCTCTTGAGAAATCTGTATCCAGGTCAGGAAGCAACAGTTAGAACTGGACATGGAACAACAGACTGGTTCCAAATAGGAAAAGGAGCATGTCAAGGCTGTATATTGTCACCGTGTTGCAGAGTACATCATGAGTAACACTGGGCTGGAGGAAGCCCAAGCTGGAATCACGATTGCCAGGAGGAATATCAATAACCTCAGATATGTAGATGACACCAGCATTATGGCAGAAAGAGAAGAATTAAAAAGCCTCTTGATGAAAGTGAAAGAAGAGTGAAAAAGTTGGCTTAAAGCTCAACATTCAGAAAACTAAGATCATGGCATCTGGTCCCATCACTTCGTGGCAAATAGATGGGGAAACAGTGGCAGATGTTATTTCTTTGGGCTCCAAAATCACTGCAGATGGTGACTGCAGCCATGAAATTAAAAGATGCTTGCTCCTTGGAAGAAAAGCTATGACCAGCCTAGACAGCATATTAAAAAGCAGGGACACTACTTTGCTGACAAAGTTCCATCTAGTCAAGGCTATGGTTTTCCCAGTGGTCATGTATGGATGTGAGAATGGACTATAAAGAAAGCTGAGTGCAGAAAAATTGATGCTTTAGAACTGTGGTGTTGGAGAAGAGTTTTGAGAGTCCCTTGGACTGCAAGGAAATCCAACCAGTACATCCTATAGGGAATCAGTCCTGAGTATACATTGGAAGGACTGATGTTGAAGCTGAAACTCCAATACTTTGGCCACCTGATGCGAAGAATCGACTCATCTGAAAAGACACAGATGCTGGGAAAGATTGAGGGCAGGAGGAGAAGGGGACGACAGAGGATGGGATGGTTGGATGGCATCACTGGCTAATGGACATGGGTTTGGGTGAACTCTGGGAGTTGGTGATGGACAGGGAGGCCTGGTGTGCTGCAGTCCATGGGGTCATGAGGAGTCAGACACGACTGAGTGACTGAACTGTACTAGAAAAGGCAAATCTAATCTATAGCAATGTGAAGAAAGCACATCAGTGGTTATCTAGGTCAGGAAGAAACTCGAGTATTACCATTGTAGAAGCCGAAAGAAACCTCTAAAAATGATGGAAATTTTCTGTATCTTGATTACTGTACACAGGATAATTTCAAATTGTAGTGCTGGAGAACACTCTTGAGAATCCCTTGGACTGCAAGGAGATCAAACTAGTCAATCCTAAAGGAAATCAACCCTGAATATACATTGGAAGGACTGATGTTGAAGTTCTAATACTTTTGCCATCTGATGCAAAGTGCTATCTCATTGGAAAAGATTGTGACTCTGGGAAAGAGTGAAGACAAAAGAAGGGAGTGGTAGAGGATGAGATGGTTAGAAAGCATCACTGACTCAGTGAAGATAAGTGAAAGTCACTCAGTTGTATCCAACTCTTTCTGGCCCCATGGACGACAGAGTCCATGGAATTCTCCAGGCCAGAATACTGAAGTGGGTAGCTGTTCCCTTCTCCAGGGGATCTTCCCAACCCTGGGATCAAACCCAGATCTCCCACATTGCTGGCAGGTTCTTTACCAGCTGAGCCACAAGAGAAGCCCCCATTGAAGATACGTTGAGCAAAATTTGGGAGATAGTGAAGGACAGGGAAGTCTGGCGTGCTGTGGTCCATGAGGCTGCAAAGAGTTGGACATGACTTAGCAACTGAATAGCAACAATATGAAAAGTGTGAAAGTGTTAGTCATTCAGTTGTGTCTGATTCTTTTTGACCCCATGGATGGTAGCCCACCAGGCTCCTCTGTCCATGGAATTCTCTAGCCAAGAACACTGGAGTGGGTAACAACAATATATATGTCAAATTTATCTAACTGTACACTTAAATGAATATATTTTATTGAATATAAACCATACCCCAATAAAACTGATTTGAAATATGTATTAAGAGACAAGTTCTGTATACTGAATGAATGCTTATCTAAAACATCTGGAGAATGAAAGTGAAAGTGAAGTCGCTCAGTCGTGTCCGACTCTTTGCGACCCCATGGACTGTAGCCTACCAGGCTCCTCCGTCCATGGGATTCTCCAGGCAAGAGTACTGGAGTGGGTTGCTATTTCCTTCTCCATCTGGAGAATAGGAAGCAATTAAATGAAACATTCAATGAGGCGCTGTCATGTATCATCCCTATTCCTTTATATCCAATGAATTAGAAGGCTATATATGATAAATTTTACACTGTAGTTGTGTTAACTCAAAGTGTTTCTATAATCCAAAAAACTGTTTTTCAATATTGTTGTATCCTGGGATCATTCTATGAAAAAGGATTATTAATATTGTATTATAGAAAGTTAAAGTATAGATAATTGGGTTAAATCCAATCTGAAAGTAAATATAAGCTCAAATAAAGCTATAAAGTAGCTATGTAGTCAAATATTATGTTTGTTTATATGTCTAAATAGACATATATGCTATTTATGAAGCTCACACTACAAATAAATTAGAAATTTGGAATTTATTGACACTGCAATTAATATGAAATTATTAAATAATTTTTTAAAAGATGAATTATGAGTTGACATTATTTTATTTAGGTCACACAGTTCTCAGATCAAGCAATATGCTTTTTGTGAAAATATCTGATTGACAAATGACTTCTCAAAGAAATCAAAGTATGAAAATTTACATTTTAACATGCTAAAGAAAATTAAAAAAAAAAAAAACAAACAGCACTTTCTTGTGTAGAGCACATCTTTGTCTACTCTTTGGCTTTATTTTCTATCTTGTAATTTTTGTTTAATAATTATCTCTTGTAGTCACTCTAGCAGATAAATTACAAAAAGATATCATAGAGAGGAATCTTTCAAACTGCTGGCTTAATTTCTTATCTTTAAACCAGATCTACAGTTTAAAGCAGAATTAGCTAAGCATGACAGTTAAAAGAAGTTTTTCTTTTTATTACCTACTCTGAAGTTTGATATTCCCACCTCTTAAGAATTTTCCACAGTCTGTTGGGATCCACACAGTCAAAGGCTTTGGCATAGTCAATAAAGCAGAAATAAATGTTTTTCTGGAACTCTCTTGCTTTTTCAATGATCCAGTGATTGTTGGCAATTTGATCTCTGGTTCTTCTGCCTTTTCTAAATCCAGCTTGTACATCTGGAAGTTCATGGTTCACAGACTGTCAAAGCCTGGCTTGGAGAATTCTGAGCGTTACTTTGCTAGAGTGTGAGATGAGTCCAATTGTGTGGCAGTTTGAACATTCTTTGGCATTGGAATGAAAACTGACCTTTTCCAGTCCTATGGCCACTGCTGAGTTTTTCAAATTTGCTGGCATATTGAGTGCAGCATCATCTTTTACAGCATCATCTTTCAGGATTTGAAATAGCTCAACTGGAATTCCATCACCTCCACTAGCTTTGCTTGTAGTGATGCTTCCTGAGGCCCACTTGACTTCATATTCCAGGATGTCTGGCTCTAGGTCAGTGATACCACCATGGTGGTTTTCTGGGTTGTGAAGATCTTTTTTGTATAGTTTCTGTGTATTCTTGCTACCTCTTCTTATCTTCTGCCTCTGTTAGGTCCATACCATTTCTGTCCTTTATTGCGCCCATCTTTGCATGAAATGTTCCCTTGGTATCTCTAATTTTTCTTGAAGATATTGTTTTCCTCTATCTCTTTGCATTGATCACTGAGAAATGCTTATCTCTCCTTGCTATTCTTTGGAACTCTGCATTCAAATGTGTATATCTTTCCTTTTCTCCTTTGCCTTTAAAGGAGATGGGAATACCAGACCACCTTTGCCTTTAAAGGAGATGAGAATGCCAGACCACCTTACCTGCCTCCTGAGAAATCTGCATGCAGGTCAAGAAGCAACAGTTAGAACTGGACATGGAGGTGGGAGCGAAACCAACGCCTGCCTCCAAGCAGCATCTGCGCCGCGGCCTCCAAGGGTTTCTCTGGCCAGGGTTGCTCCCACCGGTCTGCAGCATGGGGAATGTCTTTGCAAACTTCTTCAAGGGCCTTTTTGGCAAAAAAGAAACGCGCATTCTCATGGTGGGCCTAGATGCTGCGGCAAAGACCCACCATCCTGTACACACTGAATCTGGGTGAAATTGTAACCACCATTCCCACTACCGGCTTCAAAGTGGAGACCGTAGAGTACAAGAACATCAGCTTCACTGTGTGGGATGTGGGTGGCCAGGACAAGATCCGGCCTCTGTGGCGCCACTACTCTCAAAACACACAAGGTTTCATCTTTGTGGCTGACAGCAATGACAGAGAGCGTGTGGATGAGGCCAGTGAGGAGCTCATGAGGATGCTGGCCGAAGACGAGCTCAGGGACGCCGTTCTGTTCGTGTCTGCTAACAAACAGGACCTCCCCAATGCCATGAATGCGGCCGAGATGACAGACAAGCTGGGCCTACGCTCTCTGCGCCCAGGAACTGGTACATTCAGGCCACCTGTGCCACCAGCGGGACAGGCTTTACGAGGGACTGGACTGGCTGCCCAATCAACTCCGGCACCAGAAATGAGCTGTAATCCTCTCTTCGCCCCTTTCACTCCCTCCTTCTACCCTCGCTTTACTCTCCTGTGGCAAACGTGCTCCTGCGGTGTGAGCGCCAGAAGCTGCCTCCATGGTCGGTCACGGCGTGCTTCACCATGCTGTAAATGTGCAGACGCAGCCTGCAGCTGGGGTTTTATTTAATGTAAATAGTTTTTGTTTCCAATGAGGCAGTTTCTGGTACTCCTATGCAATATTACTCAGCCTTTTTTATTGTAAAAAGAAAATCAACCCACAGTTTAGTACTGAGAAGGGATTTTAGGCACACGGGTCATCCAGGAGTTTTGTGTCAGACGAGCCCAATACTTCTCCTCTGGGCTTTAGATCTGTGTTGAGATCCATTTTGGTGGTTGGTTTTTAACCCAAACTCAGTGCATTTTTTAAAATAGTTACAAATACAAAATAAGGAGAACACTTGAACACGCAGAAGGGAGAAATGTGCCTAGTGTAGGTTCTGCGGTAATGGCCTGAGTCCAGTCCACTGGGGGTCTGTTTCCCGTTGGGAACATGAAACGGGGCAGAACCAGCCATGATATCCATTCTGCATGGTCACAATAGGGTCCCTGTGATTTACTCTGTCTCGGGCCATCCCACACCCCATAGCGTTTGTGCTTGTATTTGTGCAACATGGCCGCCCAGGAGATGGGGTGGAGGCTGCAGCCGCTGTTCTCAGACCCCTTGGAAGAACCCCGGCCTTTTCTCGGGTCAGCATGGGCACTTTTGTTGGAACGCCCTGGCTGCAGCAGGAGTCCTGCAGTCCCCTTGCTTGCCTGCTCCGGGCTCTCTGGAGTCTCACCAGCAGGAGTGCGGGTGGTCATCCTTGAGCCCCACCCCTCAGAGCCCCTGTCTACATGTGCTTTCACTCCCTCAGCCTGCAAGGATCAGATTTGCCATTGAAAATGATAACCTCTACTTTTTTCTTTTGTATTTTGATAAACACTGAAGAAGCTGGAGCTGTTAAACTTTATCTTGGGGAAAACCTCAGAACTGGTTTATTTGGTGTCGTGGAACCTCTTACTGCTTTCAATACACAATTAGTAATCAACTGCTTTGTATACTTGTTTTCAGTTTTCATTTCAACAAACAAGCACTGTAATTACAGCTATTAGAAACAAATCTCTTAACTAAAAAAAAAAAAAAGAAGAAGAACTGGACATGAACAACAGACTGGTTTCAAATTGGGAAAGGAGTACGTCAAGGCTGTATATTGTCACCCTGCTTATTTAACTTCTGTGTAGAGTACATCATGAGAAATGCTGGGCTGGATGAAACACAAGCTGGAAGCAAGATTTACGGGAAAAATATCAATAACCTCAGATATGCAGGTGACACCACCTTTATGGCAGACAGCGAAGAAGAACTAAAGAGCCTCTTGATGAAAGTGAAAGAGAAAAAAAAAAGAAAGTGAAAGAGAAGAGTAAAAAAGTTGGCTTAAAGCTCAACATTCAGAAAACTAATATCATGGCACCCAGTCCCATCACTTCATGGCAAATAGATGGGAAAACAATGGAAACAGTGAGAGACTTTATTTTGGGGGGTTCCAAAATCACTGCAGATGGTGACTGCAGCCATGAAATTAAAAGATGCTTGCTCCTTGGAAGAAAAGCTATGACCAACCTAGACAGCATATTAAAAAGCAGAGACATTACTTTGCCAACAAAGGTCTATCTAGTCAAGCCTATGGTTTTTCCAGTAGTCATGTATGGATGTGACAGTTGGACTATAAAGAAAGCTGAGCGCAGAAGAATTGATGCTTTTGAACTGTGGTGTTGGAGAAGACTCTTGAGAGTCCCTTGGACTGCAAAGAGATCAAACCAATCAATCCTGGTTTGATATTCAGGAAATCAGTCCTGAATATTCATAGGAAGGACTGATGCTGAAGCTGAAGCTCTAATACTCTGGTCACCTGTTGCAAAGAACTGACTCATTTGAAAAGACCCTGATGCTGGGAAAGACTGAAGGCAGGAAGAGAAGGGGATGACATAGGATGAGATGATTGGATGGCATCACCGACTTGATGGACACGAGTTTGAGCAACCTCCGGGAGTTGGTGATGGAGCTGGTGTGCTGCAGTCCATGGGGTCACATAGAGTCATACATGACTGAGCAACTGAACTGAACTCTGAAGTTATATTTATTATATCATTAACTCTTTTACTTTACTTACACTAAGAATATACAGTGTGACAAACACTGATTGGGATATAAAGATGAGGCAAGATTCACAATATCAGAGTCTACAGAAGACACATATTTAAGGGAAAAAGATTCTGCCTGTATTCTTTGGAATCCTACCTCCAAATATTTTAGTAATGACAATAAACTACTTAAAAAGTTTACAAGAACTCAAGAGTATTTCCTTTCCTCTGTGTTGTCAATCAATCCAATAGAAAAGAACTAAAATTATCCATGGAAATGGTACAAACTCCTTCATAATAAACAAAAAACAGAAAGATTTTGTTTTAAATCACCTTCTGGAGCAACTCATCCATGAGTATAGGTATCTTGTTTTATGGATTTTGTTAAACATTTAGTTTATATGACCACTCCATAATGCTTTTCTATTCACCATGAGCAGGACTGTATTAGATGAATTAGATCTCTGCTTCCTTTGCTGCACATTGTCTCATAGTTCTGTATTAACTACCTGTGATTAACCTTTTAACAACAATAATAACAACAAAATAATAGTAATAAAGCAAAAGCAATGCAACAGTCCATTTTAGCAGTCAAGAAAAATATCTAAAATAGAAAAATTAGTCTCTATACACATGCAAGGATTGCTAAAGTCAAATTCAGATATTAATATCTGATCCAAGATGTCTCAGAACTCAATGAACCATGGCTGTCAAAAATTACTGATATAATAAAAGAATACCAGAAATTGAGGTTGTGTTAATGTGGTAGGGGTGAGGATGAATATCCAAGGTAATCTGACAAATATATCAAAGGACTAAAAAACTAGAACTGAAGAATCCAAATAAAAACTAAGTCAAAACATATCAATTTTATTTTCAAGACAGTTAAACCAATTGCTCCTTTTTTTTTTTTTTTTTGGAATGAGAAGGAATCATTGATAATTGAAGCAGCATAAGATGCTCATACTTTTTGATGGAATTATGCCAGAAAGAAAGAAATCTCCAGTTTTAAAATGCAAAGCGGTCAGGAGGTACTTTTGGAAAGTCAGCTGATTAATATTGAGGGTTCTTCCCTCTTTTTCCAAATGTCACATATCACAGAGCCAGCCTTAGAATTCTCACAGAATGTCTTTTGGCAGTTCAGATGAGCTTCCCTAGTGACTCAGATGGTAACGAATCTGCCCGCAATTGAGACCTAGGTTCAATCCTTGGGTCCAGAGGATCCCCTGGAAAAGGGAGTGGATATCCATTCCAGTATTCTGGCCTGGAGAATCCCATGAACAGAGGAGCCTGGAGGGCTACGGTCTATAGGGTCACAAAGAGCTGGACATGACTGAGCAACAGAGCGTGACAAAGTACACTCCAGAGTCAGTGTACTCGATCAACAGGCTTTTATCAATAAGGAAACCAGACAGTATGAGGTATCATAAGAAAAGGACCATCTCATACACATAATATTTGTGTCATTCAGGATTCTCCAGAGAAACACAACCAACAGGATATAGACAGATAAGCAGATAGACAGACACACACACAGACAGAGATGGGCTTCCCAGGCGGCTCAGTGGGTAAAGAACCTGACTTCAACGAAGGAGATGCCAGAGATACTGCTTTGATTCCTGGGTCAGGAAGATCCCCTGGAGGAGGGCATGGCAAACCACTTCAGTATTCTTGCCTAGAGAATCCCATGGACACAGGAGCCTAGCAGCTACAGTCCATAAGTCAGAGTCAGACACCACTGAAGCAATTGAGCGTAGCACAGAGATGCATGTGAAGATCTACTACAGGAATCGGCTCATGCCATTATGGAGGCTGAGATGTCTCTGATCTGCTGAGCTCATAATGTAAGTCCTGGTCCAAGTCTGAAGGTCTGAGAAGCAGGAGCTCCAATATTCCAGGATAGGAGAGGATGGCTATCTCATCTCAAGAAGAGAGAAAATCTGTCCTTCCTCTGCTTTTTCTGTTCTACTGAGGCCACTGAGTGAACTGGAAGATGTCCACTCCCATTGGTGAGGGCAGGTCTTCTTTAGTCAGCCTACCAGTTCAAATGTTAATCTCTTCCCAAACACCCTCACGGACACACTGTGAATTAATGTTTTACCAGCTATCTAGATATCACTCAGGCCAGTAAAGCTGACACATAAAATTAATTACCACAGTATCCTAAGTGAAATACTTTTGTTTATCTGTTTTGGCAAGGAGCAGAAACCCATCCAAACCACCTCATGTTAAACGAGTTAATTCCAGGCAACAACATGGTATCTCAGAGACAAAACACAGAAGTTTAGCATGAACTGACCTTGAAAAACCTATTAGAAACAAAAGATCCTTTGTTTGACTTCCAGGACTCCTATGGTCAGTCCATTGGTAACTCCTTACTGTGTATGGAGTTCATGCTTGTAAATGTGTAAGGAAGACCTTCAATCTGGCACAACCCACTTTCCAATCTGATCACCTAGCATACCTGTCCCATTCCTATCACTACATTACTCACTATTCCTTAGCACATCCCACTCTCTCCTCTATCCATGACTTCCCTCACACCCAGTTTTAGCTTCCTTTCAGCTCTGTTGAAAAATTATCCACACTTAGGAATCCACAAAAACCAACAAACCAACCCCTTTTCCATAAAGTTTATCCCAATCTCCCCAGTCAGGGTTAATCTTCCCTTCCTTATCCTGTTATATTACAGTCTTTCTCTTCATAATGATGATCTCCCAGAGGGGGAAAAAAAACAAATATACAATAGAAGGCTTTTTGAAAGGGACTCTAGAGCTCCAGTAAAGGACCACATCCCCAAACTCTGAACGCAGACAGAAGTCCCCAACACAAACTGATAACCCCCCTTGTTAGAAAAACCAGCTAAAACAATAATGCACAATTACCTAACCAGAAGTATTCATTTAGTCAAAACAAGGAGAAACAGACAACACAAGTTGCTGAACATTCATAAAGTTGAATCATATTCCCAGGGTTCTGTGGGTTATCTTACAAAGTTAGAACAGGAAGAAGATAAAGAACAGCGACACCTACATCTCAGATCCCAACCTATCACCTCCATTAGGGCACGGCCTTATGCCAGTTGCCTTAATGGCAGTCAAGTTAAAGCAAACTTTCCTTTAAGAAACCCCAAAATGCCATGAGGAAACTGGAATAGAAAAGAAGATAGGCTAGGAGGGCATATTTTGGCGTTTAAGCATATAGGTAGAAATGGTAGCAGATCCCAAAACAATGGTGCTTTTCCAGGAATCTTCAAAAGACACTAAATAATTTTTAAGACTCTGTGATAAACAGAATTAAGCTGAGAATCAGCAAATAATTCATGTGCTACTATTTTTTTTTATCTATTTGTTCATTCAACAGATATATACAGATTATCTACCATACACTAAGTTCTAGCACTGGTCTTTAAGAAGGCATGTGTGCTCAATCGTGTCTGACTCTGTGATCGCTTGGACTGTAGCCAGCCAGGCTATCCTGTCCATGGAATTTTCCAGGCAAGAATACTGGAGTAGGTTGCCATTTCCTTCTCCAGGGAATCTTCCTGACACAGGGATAGAACCCACGTCTCTTGCATCTACTGCATTGGCAGGCAGATTCCTTACCAGCTGAGCTACTAGGGAAGCCCCAGTTTGTAAGGAGACACAGATTTTTTCCAGGAGACAGAGACTTAACCAGAAAGGATGCACAACTTGCTTTAATGTAATATGAATACTACAAAGCTAATTTTTTTGTCTATTGGACTTGTTTACGGAGTATCTGCTATACAGAATTTGAATTCATGATTCTTTTCCTTTTATGGTATGCTATTTTGTGTATTTAGAAAAGATTACAAAATTACTCACTATCAAAGATTCTTGAACTACATGTTCTGGAAAACTGTCTAAAAACCTCAACAACACACTAATAATAAATAGCATAATAATATTTTACCATCTACTGTTTACCTAATACAGTATATCTCATATCTATGAAGAGGTGATGATATCCCCATTATATATAGAAAATGAAATTGAGGCTCAGAGAAATTATTTTGCAAAGTCACAAGCTCTAAAGTAGCAATTCCCAAATTCAGTGTGCATCATGAACACCCTGTTAAAATACCTACATTGTTGGGTCCCATCCCCACTGCTTCTGATTCAGGAGGTCTTAAATGAGGTCTAACAACTTGTATTTATTTCTAGCAGTTTCCCAGGTGAAAATGCTAATGGTAACAAAATATTCTGAGGACACAAAAAAGGAAAGAGTCCTTCTCAAAACTAGGAAAGGAGAAACACTATTTACAGAAAAGATGATATTGGAACTGGACCCCTAAAAGATGTTTAGCTCACCAAGCATGAGATGTATGAGGCAGGCCCAGAGGAGCAGATTCAGAGTGTAAGAACTCAATATATACTTTTTGGCAACTGAGTAGGAGAGGACATGAGGTGACTTTCTCAGGTGACGGTATCATTCTGTACATTTCCCTCTTATGATGGGAGGGTAGAAGAAAATGATAAAGATACAAATAAAGAGAAGGATGCTGACGTAATTTACACTTGATAAAATCAAAGCCATCAATGTGACTAGTCAAGTTCAAGAAAGATGTTTTAGGACTATTGTAAGTATGGATGTGAGAGTCAGACTATAAGGAAAGCTGAGCACCAAAGAATTAATGCTTTTGAACTGTGGTGTTGGAGAAGACTCTTGAGAGTCCCTTGGACTGCAAGAATATCCAACCCGTCCATCCTAAAGGAGATCAGTCCTGAGTATTCATTGGAAGGACTGATGCTGAAGCTGGAACTCCAATACTTTGCCCACCTGATGCGAAGAGCTGACTCATTTTGAAAAGACCCTGATGCTGGGAAGGATTGAAGGTGGGAGGATAAGGGGACAACAGAGGATGAGGTGGTTGGATGGCATCACCGACTCAATGGACATGAGTTTGAGTAAACTCCAGGAGTTGGTGATGGACAGGGAGGCCTGGCATGCTGCAGTCCATGGGGTTGCAAAGAGTCGGACATGACTGAGCAACTGAACTGAAGTATCTTCTTATTTCTGGATTTCTCTGATCATCATTACCCAGTTGGAACTTCTACTTTTACACTGGTTTTCACTGTTTTTACCATATCAACTGCAACAGTCCTACTTTTTCTAAGAGTCTTCATCTTACTTCCCACTTACTCACTTCGCAGAATGAGTCTTAGGAACATGGCTTGCTTGGTGGCTGGATTATATATATATATTTATACACACACACTCTTAAGCTTACACTGGTCTATAATACATACACTAATGTTCACACTTGTTTAATACAAGCACATTAAAAAAGAACACTTGGTTGTTAAAAACTGATGTTTATTAGTAGAGACAGTTAAATTTCAAGAGCTGTCACAATCTAATGCTGTGGTCTTTGTGGTTGTTTTGGAGTGCAGTATAAGCATATTGCACAATGCAAAATCCAGCTGCTTGTCTTCCCTGTGCAATGAAGTATAATTCTTTGGGAAGCCGGATATCTGGTTATTAGTATATATCCATTCTCTGGTTCCATGCTCTCAAATAAAGTTTTGTCTGACAGATGTTGTACAATCTTCGCCAGATCAAAACCACATCTGGCAAACTGTCGATATTCCAATGGAGCCATGATATTTGCCCCAAATATTCCTACTTGAGACAGTCCTACTTGAGACAAAAGTTGAGACATTTCTTACTCCAGAAAATATTTCCAGGGTACTATTTCTCTGGTGAAAGGTAAGAGAATCAGTTGAGCTTCTAGTAGTCATATGCCCACTGTTTACTTGAGTAAATAAAAACCAGTATGACTCTGAGTAATTTATTTAACCTCTGTTCCTCAGTTTCTCTGCCTATAAGATGAGAACAGAAGTGCGCACATCATATGGTTGTTAGGAATATTAAATCAATTATTATGACTACGAGTTAATATAAGCTAACATATCAGTTAATATAAGGTCTCACTTTATTGACATCTCCATTTCTCTTCCATTTATTGAAATCTACCATTTATTGAGAGGAAAAAAGTTGCAGTTAGATAATTTTAGTCCAATGTTTTCTAAACTTAGAAAAACACTGCTCAGTACTGTATCTGTCTTGCACCAGGCTGGGTGTGTTTTTATGATTAAGAAATAACTTGAACTTGTACAGGATGGACACTTGTTTTCACTTTGATTTGCTGGCCTTCTGGGCATGTTGGATATGAGGGCAGGCATAAAAAAAAAATGGTCCCTGGAGATCAAATTTGCCAGGAAAAATGAAGAAGCTTTACACGAAGAGTTGGGAACACAGTTTTTGAAGTGAAAATTATTTTGTAAATTCAGACCAGTAATGTTAAAAGTACTTGTATTCTGGATGTATATAGGAGCTCTGCTTGGTTTTTAAAAATATTGCTAAGATTTCTTTCTTCTAGACTCATAGAACCTTAAATGAAGTGCATAAATACAGTTATAGAATGATTTCGTGTGACCAAAAACATGATAATGTTATTAAAATATACTTATTGGTGGTGGTAAAACTATTTCGTATGATACTATTGATGGCTTACAGTGAACAATGTCAGATTTGTGATCTCTGAAGAAGAAAATTTAGCTTTAGGACCGGGGACCAGGCTTGATCACCTAAGAGCTTTTGTGTAGCAGGGTTTTAAAGTAAGAAAAGGGACAGAGAATGCCTCTGACATGGACATCAGAAGGGGGACAGAGAGTGCCCCCCTAGATGGTGTTAGCAAGGGAGTTATATACTTTTTTTAATTGGTTATTACAATTAATCAAAAGAATGTCTCAAGGTTGTAAAAATTTTACCAGACTCACTCCCACAATTTACATTTTAGGATAACAGGATTAGAACTTAGCAATAGAAAGATCCTACCAGACGCACTCCCATAATATACATTCTAAAATATCAGGATTAGTCAGAAGGTTTTCAGGAAGGAGAAACTCTCCTCATGCAGGATAGCTGTTGTTACATAATCCCTAGTACAGAGTTTAAACTGAGTTGTTTATTGTGTAATCATTAGCTTGAGGCTTAAGTTTTATGTGACTGACTAAGGAATGTAGAGGGGGAAAAAAAATTGTCCTTTCCTCCTCCTTGAGAATTCCAGACCCCTATCTCCTCCTTGAGAGCCCCTGATCCCTTTCTCCTCCTCGGGGAACCTGGACTTCTTATCAACCTGCCTAGGAATTGACTCGCACACTATCATTAATACATGACATTGTGCATTTGTCAAAATGAAAAGAACTTTACAGCATAAAAAGTGAACCTTAATGTAGGCAAATAAAAATAAGTTAGGAAATCATGAAATCCCAAAAAGGAATGATGACTATGAAAGGAGGATCTGGTTTATTATAAATATATGAGGAGCTCACTGAAAGGGTTGGGGGACTTGTAAGTAACCTGAAATGCATGTAATCTGTAAAACTTATGACAAAATGAAATGCACGTAAGTGCTGTATCCTAGTTATTGTTTCCTATGGCTGATATTAATAGTTTCCAAGTCTGCTACTACTAGACAAGTATACTAGAATTGAACATTTAAGTAAAGGATGGTGGATGGTAACTGTCAGATTTCTCACTGATGTAGTAAGAATTTATAGATAAGCACGGCGAAGAGCCTTGAATGACCCATGTGCAATGCATGGAATTGAAGACATCAATAGGAAGCCATGTTTAGGGTAATGCAGATGCAGATGATAACATACAGAAATATCTGTAAGTCTGTATAGAAACCAGTTAATATACACATATATTTCTTTGATATGTCACATGACAGGGCCTAAATGAAATGATTTCTTACAGGCAAAGAGAATGCATAGATCCAGATCTTGGATTCTAATACTATTCTCCAGTAAAAAAAAGCATGGAAAGGCCCAGATTGTTTATATCCTAGAATCGACTGTCTATAATGTGCTATCCTGGCTAGAATCCTAGAGTTGAAAAAAGGACATTATGCAGAGAAATCTAAATAAAGTATGGATTTGGCTAGTAATGTGTTAGTATTGTTTCATTTCCAAATCTGCTAACATATTGAGTGCAGCACTTTAAGGCCATCATCTTTTAGGATTTTAAATAGCTCAGCTGGAATTCCACTACCTCCACTAGCTTTGTTTTGTAGTAATGCTTTCTAAGGGCCATTTGACGGTGGAGCCTGGTGGGCTGCCATCTATGGGGTTGCACAGAGTCGGACATGACTGAAGCAACTTAGCAGCAGCAGACTTCACATTCCAGGATAAAAAAGAAGAGTGAAAAAGCTGGCTTAAGACTCAACATTCAAAAAATGAAGATCATGGCATCTGGGCCCATCACTCCATGGCAAACAGAAGGGGGAAAAGTGGAAGCAGTGACAGATTTTATACTCCTGGGCTCCAAAATCACTGTGGACAGTGACTGCAGCCATGAAATTAAGACATTTGCTCACTGGAAGGAAAGCCATGACAAACCGAGACAGCACATTAAACATCAAAGACATCACTCTGCCAACAAAGGCCCACATAGACAAAGGTATGGTTTTTCTAGTAGTCATGTATGGATGTGAGAGGTGGACCATAAAGAAGGCTGAGCACTAAAGAACTGATGCCTTTAAACTGTAGTGCTGGAGAAGACTCTTGAGAGTCCCTTGGACTGTAAGGAGATCAAACTACTCAATCCTAAAGGAAATCAACCCTGAATGTTCATTGGAAGAACTGATGCTGAAGCTAAAGTTCTAATTCTTTAGTCACCTGATGTGAAGAGCCGACTCAATGGAAAAGACCCGAATGCTGGAAAAGACTGAAGGCAAGAGGAGAAGAGGATAGGAGAGGATGAGATAATTAGATAGCATCATTTACTCAATGGACATGAATTGGAGCAAACTCCAGGATATAGGAAGGACAGGAAGCTTGGCATCATGCTGCAGTCCATGGGGTTGCAAAGAGTCAGACACAACTCTGCAACTGGGCAACAATTGTTTCACTAACTGTAATAAATGTACCAAACCAATATGAATAATACTAATGTGAATATTAACAATTGGAAGAATTTGACCCAGGGTGTTCTAAAAAATAAAGTCTATTTTTAAAGATATGCTCATCAGGACAAGCAAATGTGATGAGATGTGGAGCTCTTTTATGTCCACGATATTTCCTGTATTAGTTTAGGTGCTAAACACTTCCTGTATTAGTTTAGGCGCTAAACAGTGGATTATACCAGCTTTGCAGTGATTAACCCAATTGACAAGATCTTCTTGAAGTCATAGGATAGTACCAAAACTTTCTGGTTACTTTACACATTTCTGGGAAACAGAGACATGTAATATGACCTTGATATGGTGGTATCTGCAACAATACTGTGGCAGATGTAGATTCTGGGAGCAGCAAGTAGCATTCCCAATCATTGATATTGTATAGAATTAAGAGTCAGAATTTCTTAAAGGACAAGGAGTTAATTTTGATGCTAGCTATTAACTAGAATTCCTATTCATTGATGCCATTTTTGTTGTCTAAAACTCAGCTGTCTTCATACCACACTGGCTCTAAGTCAAGTCTGAGAGGAGTATTGAAATGAAAACAAGAAATGGTAAAAACAAGCAATGCTTTGATCTTTACTACTTAAATTTTAGCATGTACAGGTTTACCATGATGATAATGAATCTTAAGTTTTAGGCTTCCTCACTGGCATTAACCCTTATGAAGATTGTGTGCTTGTTTTAATTCTCAATTTGATGTTTATTTTCTTAAAAAATAGCCTCTGAAATCATATGAATTCTAGGCCATGACACCTGAAGACAGCTGCCCATCATATAATTGAAAGAAGGAATATCACAGACATTTAAACCCACAAATAATTTTAAGTACCAGTTCAACCAAATAATTTCAGCATTTAACAGTAAAGTAGATACTTACAGTAGAACTGGTAACAATTGGCAAATGAAGTCACTTTTTTACCTTTTTAACTCCCTATATGTTCCCCTAGGGAAAGAACTAAGCGGAACTGAGAAAATCAAATATAAGAAATCCAGAATGGTTTGTGTATGTGTGTGTGTGTAAAGTTGATTATCAGCTGCTATGCATTAACCAATTAATTATTTAACAATATCACATTAAACATGATATTTAAGTACTAACAAATCATAATATTGTAAGAGAATTCTTTATGATTTCTGCCTGATTCTCTAATATAAGTTCAACTATGACAATCTCATTAAATCCTTAAATGGTTTAAAGCTGTTTTTCTCTTGTTTTTTTTTTAAGGAGTGATGAAAAAATGTTTATCCTCTAATCCATTCCAGGGTACATCATCCTGTCTTGCTAATACAATATAGAAAGGGGAAAGACTGCTTTCATTAACGTCCTCCCCAATCTACAAGATCCACTTTATGAAGTGCTTACTGTGTCAGACACTGTACTAGATGCCACAGTACAAATTGATCAAAGAATCTCTAGCCGAGAACACCTCACAAACTGGTGGGTGATGAAAGCATGACAGTCAACTATTATACACAATAGTAAAACAATGTAGAAATAGCATATTCTCATGAAACAAGAGAGTTATCACCTAGCTGACTGGCAGTAGCCACAGAACACTTACTAGAGTTGGTGACCACTGAGAAGAACAGAAGAATTTTGAGTAAGTCATACTACAAACAATTTGGTGTTGTTAAGCATAAATTTTGGTATAACAGTTGTTAAAAGTTAAGGCTAGAGAGTTAAACAATGACAACATCATGAAGGAACTTAACATAGAATATTAAGGAACAGAACTTTATCCTGCAGATGACACATCATTGAGCAATTTCAAAAAAGGTAAATACATGGTCATATCTGCATTTTAACTAGATCAATCTGATGGCTGTGTGCCAACATGAATCAAAGGGTCAAAAGTTAGGAGCAGGAAGGCCAATGAGGAGATTGTTGTAATCAACAAGACACTGGTAGTAAGACTGGTAAGAAGTGATTCAAATGTTAGAAGCAGTTCTGGATCGATATAACACAGTAGAAAGATCCTGCACTCATCATCTCCAACAGACACACCAAAACTACAATGATACATAGAATGACTGTCTCTGAGAACGACCTGAACATTAGCAGAATAGCTTTTCTACAGCTAAGGATATAAAGAAAAGGCAATTATCAAGACGGACAGGAGGGGCAGGGATACAGTCTAATCAGAATTCATATCCCCAGTGCCCAACCCACACAAGAGGGATCTCACAGCCACCGAGGTCACTTCTGAGGAGCACAGTGTCCAAGACCCACATCGGGCTCCTCAGCCCAGTGGATGTGAACCAGGAAGGTGAGCCCCCATATACATCTGGCTTTGAAAACCAGCATGGCTTATATCCAGGAAAGCTGGAGGGCTGTGAGAAACAAAGACACCACCCTGGAAGGGCTCATGAAACTCACTGTAAATAGTAGCACAAAGGCAGCAGCTTAAAAATCACATGAATAATATAAGAAAGAGTATGACTAATTTTAGGGCATATGTGGGGGGTGGGGGTATGCAGGGACCTGGTGGCACTTTCTCCAGGGACAGAGTGCTAGCAGGTACAGTTTATTTTTACTTTCTGTCCACCCAGGTGGCCCAGTACTGAAAGGCACCATTTCTGTCACTCTCTATGAATCTAGCTAACAACAAGTGCCCTACCCTGATTAATGTTCCCCTAAGGAACCCAGAGAGTCCCTTGGACTGCAAAGAGATCCAACCAGTCCATCCTAAAGGAAATCAGTCCTGAATATTCATTGGAAGGACTGATGCTGAAGCTGAAACTCCAATACTTTGGCTACCTGATGCGAAGAGCTGACTCATTGGAAAAGACCCTGATGCTGGGAACGACTGAAGGCAGGAGGAGAAGGGGACAACAGAGGATGAGATAGTTGGATGGCATCACTGACTCAATGGGCATGAGTTTGAGTAAACTCCAGGAGTTGGTGATGGACAGGTACTGCAGTCCATGGGGTTGCAAAGAGTTGGACACAACTGAGTGACTGAACTGAACTGAACTGAAGGACCTGCCCTGCCCAGCATGCCCACCCTAACTGGCTCCTGCCAAAAAGCTCCTATCCCATCCCTCATGGTGAGCAGCTCTGGCTGGCACCAATATACCTTCAAAGTGGCTCCCATTCTGTAAACCCAAGCCCACACACCAGTGTACCCACAACAGTCATGGCTGGGGCTTGCAGCTAGTCACTCAAAGAGCCAGCCCCAACCTCCAGTATACCCACAGCAGTCACAACAAGGCTTTGTACACAGCCAGCCAGGGACCAGACCCACCAACCAGGGCATCCATAGCTGTTCAGGCCAGGTATTACAATGGCTAGCCTGGTACCAACCCAGCCAATCAGCATTCCCTCGGCTGGACCACAACAGGAGGGTCCACACAGCCCATGCAAGGGATACCCCTAAAGCACTTAGATTTGGTAACTAAGGGATATTGCACCCTAGAGTCCCACAAGACATTTTCTACATAAGGCAACCTTTTCAAGACCAGGATATATGTGTGATATGCCTAATGCATAGAATTAAACACAGAGAGTTAGGCAAAACAAGGTGATGAAGAAAGACCTTCCAAACAAAAAAACACAGACAGAACTACAGAAAAAAAAAAAAAAATGAAATGGAGATAAGCATTTATCAGGTAAAGAGAGAAAAATAACAGATATAAATGCTGACAAACTTCTGTCCAGGCTCACCAAAAAGAGAAGACCCAAATAAACAAGATAAGGAGTGAAAGAGGAAAAATCACAACTGATATTGCAGGAATACAAAAAAACTGTAGAAGAATACTATCAACAATTATATGCCAACACATTTGACAACTGAGAAGAAATGGACTAGTTTTTAGAAACATAAAGTCCACTAAAACTGAAAAAAGAAGAAATAAATAACTTGAACAGACCAATCACCAGAAATGAAATAGAATCTGTAATTTAAAAAAATTTCCTACAAACAAATGTCCAGGACCAGATAGCTTTATAGGCAAAATCTACCAAAGAACTTATACCAATCCTTCTCAAACTCTTCCAAAGGACTGAAGAGGAAAACACACTCTCAAAGACATTCTATGAAACCACCATCACCCTAATACCAAAATCAGACAAACATTACCAAAAAAGAAAATTACAGGTCAATATCTTTGTTGAATACAGATTAAAAAATTCTTAACAAAATATTAGCAAACCAAAACCAACAACACATAAAAAACCATGACAAAGTTGGATTCATCCCAGGATCACAAGGATGGTTCAATATATACAAAATCAATATGATACACCACATTAACAAAAGAAAAGACAAAAACCACATGCTCATCTCAATAAAGGCAGAAAAAGCATTTGATAAAATTCAACATCCATTCATAATACAAACCCTTAAGAAAGTGGGTAGAGAGGGAACATACCTCAGCATAACAAAAGCTATTTTTGACACACTGCTAATACAATACTCAACGGTGAAAAGCTGAAAGCCTTCCCACCAAAATCAGGAACAACACTAGGATGCTCTCACCACTTCTATTCAACACAGTACTGAAAGTCCTAGCTATAAAAATCAGACAAGAAAAAGAAATGAAAGGTATTCAAATTGGTAGGGAAGAGGTAAAGCTGTCATTATATGCAGATGACACATATATGGGAAACCTGCAGTCCATGCGCTCACAAAGAGTTGGACACAACTGATCAACTGAACAACAACAACAAAGACTCTATACAAAGACTACTAGAAATGATCAATGAATTCAGCAAGGTAGTAGGATACAAGGTTGACATACAGAAATTTGCTGCATTTCTTTACACTAAATGAAATACCAGAAAGGGAATTCAGTTCAGTTGCTCAGTCATGTCCGACTCTTTGCAACCCCATGAACCACAGCATGCCAGCCCCCCAAACAATTCCTTTTAAAATAACATCCAAAAAATGCTTAAAATTAAACCTCACCAAGGAGGTAAAAGAATTATATGCTAAGAACTAAACAAAAGATTAATGAAGGAAATTAAAGATGATTCAAAGAAATGGAAAGATACTCACTATGCTTGGATTAGAAGCTTTAATATTCTTAAAATGACTATACAATCCAAAGCAATCTACCTATTTAGTCCAATCCTTACCAAACTACCTATGGCATTTTTCACAGAACTAGAATAAAAATAATTCTAAAATTTATATGAAACCGTAAAAGACCCAGAATTGCCAAAGCAATCCTGAGGAAAAAGAACAAACCAGAAGGCATAACCCTCCTAACCTTCAGACAATACTACAAGGCTACTGTAATCACATCACAGTATTGGCCCAAACCAGACATACAGATCAATGTAACAGAATAGAGAGCTCAGAAATAAACCCATATACCTAAGGACAATTAATCTTCAACGAAGGAGGAAAGAATACACAATGGGGAAAAGACAGTCTCTTCAGCTAGTAGTACTGGGAAAGCTGAGACAACCACACGCAAATCAATGAAGTTATAACATACCATCACACCATACACAAAAATAAACTCAAAATAGATTATAGACCTAAACATAAGACAGCCAAAAACTCCTGCAAGAGAAGATAGGCAAAACACTTCCTGACATAAACTGTACCAATGTTTTCTCAGGTCAGTCTCCCAAGGCAACAGAAATAAAAGCAAAAAACAAACAAATGGGACCTAATCAAACTCGTAAGCTTTCACACAGCAAAGGAAACCATAAAAAAAAAAAAAAGGCAACCTACAGACTGGGAAAAAAATATTTGCAAACAATGTGACTGACAAGGACTTAATTTCCAAAATAAACAAATGGCATGTACAGCTCAATAACAACAAAATAAACAATCCCAACAAAAAACAGACTCACAGACATAGAGAACAGACTTGTGTTTGCCAAGAGGGTTTGCTGAGGGAAGGAAGGGTCAGGAATTTAGGATTAGCAGATGCAAACTACTGTATACAGGATGGAAACAAGGTCCTACTCTACAGCACAAAGAACTATATTCAATATGTGTAATAAACCATAACAGAAAAGAATGTGAAAAAGAATATATACAAATATAACTGAATCACTTTGCCATACAGCAGAATTGGTAGAACACTGTAAATCAACTATTAATATATTTCAGTAAAACTGTTTAAAAAGTAAGTTATAAAGATGCTCACTGAACTTTGGAGAAGAATAGATGAACACAGTGAGAACTTCAACAAAGAAACAGAGAATGTAAAAAGGAACAACAGAGCGGAATAATACACTAAATGAAATGAAAAATACACTAGAGAAAATCAACAGCAGATTTGAGAATGTGTAAGAACAAACCAGTGATCTTGAAGACGTGGTAGACATGAGAGTGGAAATCACCCAATCAGAAAAGGAAAAATAAAGAGAAATTTTTAAAATTGAATTAAAATTTTTAATAAAAAAATTTAAAAGGTGTGACATCTGGGATGTCAAGCATACCAGTATTTACATGATAGGGATCCCAGAAACAGAAGAGAGAGATAAAGGGGCAACAAACCTACTTGAAAAATAATTACTGAAAACTCCCCTAACTTGGCCAAGGCAATAAACATCAAAGTCCAGAAAGTGGGGAGAGTCTCAAATAAAATGAATCCAAAGGTCCCCATACCCAAACACACTATGAATAAAATGTCAAAAGTTGAAGAGAGAATTTTAAAAGCAGCAAGAGAAAGACAACTAGCTGTGTACAAAGCAACCCCCACAAAACTATCAGCTGACTTTTCAGCAGAAACTTTGTAAGCCAGAAAGGAGTGACATGATATATTCAAAATGATGAAGGGGAAAAATTTATAACCAAGAATACCTTACCCAGGAAGGCTATCATTCAGAAGCGAAAAAGAGATTAAAAAGTTTCCCAGGCAAACAAAAGCTAAAGGAGTTCATCAATACTAAACCAGACTTCCAAGAAATATAAAAGGGACTTCTTTAAAAGGAAAGAAAAAACCATAACTAGTAACAAGATTCAAAAAAAATCTCATTTGAAAATGTGAATGTATAGTAAAAGTGGTTGACCAACCACCTATGAAGCTTGTATGAATGTTCAAAAGTCAAAAATAACATCATCTATATCTAAAATAATTATTAATTTCTATTTTGATATACAAAATAGATGCAAAATATGATGTCATGAACATGAAATTGTTGTGGAAGGGGAGTAAAACTGCTGTGTTTTTAGAATGTGCTCAAACTTAAGTAATCATCAACCTAAAACAGAATCATATATACATAAGTTATATATGAAACTCATGATAACCACAAACCAAAAAACACATACACAAAAAATAAAAGAAACACAAATATTTATAACTCAAAATTAAGTCATCAAACCACAAAGGAAGAGAGCACAAGAAGAATGGAACAGATAAGAATTTAAAAAATAGATTATCATCCCATTCTTTCTTTATAGTTTTGTAAATTAACTGAGAGTCTGCCTCTGCAATAAACAAATCATATCTTACATTACTTTTGGAATGTGATGGAATACAATAAATTTAGAAATTCTGAGCAAATTACTGTTGTTATATACAAAAAATCAAAATTTGCAAAATTTTGGCCTTTCTCTAAGACCTCATGACAAAATATCTTAGTAGAGGAAAAGCCACACTAATCACAAATAATGTCTCATAAATGATTTTGAGCTTGCCAATAACTATTCTTTCTTTAAATTATTATTCAGCTCTCCAAAAATATACATATGTCTCAACATTTATATTTATCCTGACAGACTACCTGAGGATTCTTTACATAACTAGTCTTATGTTGACAGTTTCTTAAAATTTATCTTTTATGCATCCATTGCCCATAATCAAAATTTCACGAAATCCAAATGTCATAGTTGGCTGTGGATTTATTTAGAGTAACAATAAAGAAAAAGTGATGTGGAGCTGAAGAATATATCAACTCATGCTATGTCTGAAGAGAGTAAAAATTAAAGAAAAAAGAATTCACCTGGCCAAATACATCTCTGAGACCAACTGAATATTGTTGAAAGACAGATCTGTAAGGTTTCCAGGCTTCTTTGTATCACTTCTTTAAGGTAGGCTAGGATCTTTGTTGGAGAAGGCAATGGCACCCCACTCCAGTACTCTTGCCTGGAAAATCCCATGGACGGAGGAGCCTGGTGGGCTGCAGTACCTGGGGTCGCTAAGAGTCGGACACGACTGAGCGACTTCACTTTCACTTTTATGCATTGGAGAAGGAAACTGCAACCCACTCCAGTGCTCTTGCCTGGAGAATCCCAGGGATGGGGGAGCCTGGTGGGCTTCCGTCTATGGGGTCGCACAGAATTGGACACAACTGAAGTGACTTAGCAGCAGCAGCAGCAGGATCTTTGTTAAATAGGACACTTACTCTGTTCATCTCTTTGTTTTCTGCCAGAATATTGAGAAGTCCCTTCTACCCACATTTCAGTATTATTATCATGGAAATACAGAGCCATACATAGGGAAATAACTTTTACACAACTGTTATCACAAATATGCACAGCTCAACATATACAACCCACAGTTTCCCTGTTCATGCATAGTAAACATATTGAAACAAATTTTTTCTAACTCACAGACGTAACACATGGATTAGAACATTAAAACAACCAGTATAAGGGCTTCCTTGGTGGCTCAGTAGTAAAGAATCTACCTTCCAATACAGGCGATGTGGGTTCAGTCCGTGACCTGGGAAGGTCCCACAGGCCCTGGAGCAACTGAGGCTGTGCGCCACAACTACTGAGCCTGTGCTCTAAAGCCTGGGAGCCCCAACTAGTGCAGTCCACGTGTCTCAGAGCCCGCACTCTGCAACAAGAGAAGTCACCGCAATGAGAAACCCACGCACCACAACTGGACAGCAGCCCCCGCTCACTTCAACTAGAGAAAAACCCTGCAGCAACAGAAACCCAGCCCAGAGAAAAAGAAGTGTTAGTGCACGTATGTATGACAAGTCACTTCAGTACTCTTTGCAACCCTATGGACTGTAGCCGGCCAGGCTCCTCTGTCCACGGGATTCTCCTGACAAGAATACTGGAGTGGATTACTGTTTCCTCCTCCAGGGGATCTTCCCGACCCAGGGACTGAACCTGTGTGTCTTGTGTCTCCTGCATTGGCAAGTGGGTTCTTTACCATGAATGCCACCTGGGAATCATTAAGTAAACCAACAAGGTTCAATCCTTGGGTCCAGAATCCCCTGGAACAGGGGATGGATACTCCAGTAATCTTGCCTGGAGAATGCCCTGAACAGGGGAGCCTGGAGGGCTACGGTCCATAGGGTCACAAAGAGCTGGACATGACTGAGCAACAGAGCGTGACAAAGTACACTCCAGAGTCAGTGTACTCAATCAACAGGCTTTTACCAATAAGGAAACCAGAGAGTATGAGATATCATAAGAAAATGGACCATCTCATGTGCATAATATTTGTGTCATTCAGGACTCTTCAGAGAAACAGGACCAACAGGATATATAAATATACACATACTGATAGAGATGGGCTTCCCAGGTGGCTCAGTGGGTTAAGAACCTGCCTGCAATGCAGGAGATACCAGAGATATTGGTTTGATTCCTGAATTGGGAAGATCCCCTGGAAAGAGGGGCCTGGCGGGCTAGAGTCCATAAGTTGCGAAGAGTCAGACACAACTGAAGTAACTGAGCAGAATACAGAGACAGAGATAAAGACATATGTGAAGATCTATTACAGCAATCAGCTCATGCCATTATGGAGGCTGAGATGCCTCTGATCTGCTGAGCTCATAACGTAAATCCTGGTCCAAGTTTGAAGGTCTGAGAACCAGAGTAATTAAGCAAATAAAGTTATTGTAAAATAAATACAAACAAAAATAATCACTATAGTGAAAAATCAAACATTCATGAAAATTTGACTTTCTTGGAAGAATCAATGGCAAAAACCACAATATTGTAATTAGCCTCCAACTAAAAAAAAAAATATTTTTATTTTGAGATAGGACAACGATGAAGACACTACTGTACTGTTATCCTAGCCCTGGCATACATTAGGAAAACAACCATTAAGAAAGCAGGGTTCCCTTTGATGGACTCTTAAGTAAGATATTTAAGCTATATGTATCATAGATTGTACATGTTCTATCTATCAAACAGAGATCTAATAGATAAGCACAGCATGCAATAATGTATTTAAAAGTAGATATTTTACCTTAGGAATATTAAGAAATATCAATAAATACTTTTGGATCTAACATGACAATTCATAACCACAGTACCTTAAAATACTAAGTTTACTGTTCCTTTGGCTCTCTAAATGTTGTCCCTTTTATGTGTCTTACCAACTCTTTCCCGTGTCCTCAGCCCCTACACACATACTGACTTGGCTTCTTTAGGATCTCTTAGGTTAAACTTAAAAGGTTTAATTCCTGATACTCAAGTTGTATGTATTTATTTCAGAATTTTACAGAAGTCATTGACGCCAAAGTCTCTGAGTTACTAAGTGATTCTGAGTTTGCAGAGATCCAGCTGAACACTCAAATCCAGACTTTTCAAAAAATCAGAGCTCCTGTTATCCCTTGACATTAACCCAGCCCCAGTTTCTTTCCCTCATCATCTACATGACTTCAGAGATGAGTTTTTTTTTTTTTTTTTAACTGGCATCTGCCTGATTCTTCTGCTAATCAAAAACAGTCATTTTTCTGGGTCACTGGAAAAAAGGGAGTTGAACATATCTAACAGAAAGCTTTATGTAATGACTAGGAAGATTGTAAATCTCTTTGGAAGCTGAAAAACTATTCTATTTTGAGAATAAGCAAGAAAAATTTACCTTTTATTAATCAGGGTGGAATAATTCTTAACATGGAAATAGTTTTTACAGTTGTATTGCTATCTGCAAATGAGAGCAGAAATTTCAAGTTCATTGTTCACAGACGAATCAAAACCTTACGGTCTTCAGAAAAATAAAGCAAGATTAGATGGTTATTTAATTCATGAATCCAACCAACTGAAACTGGTTGTCATAATTATTGAAAAAATTTTCATAATAAAGTCTTGGCTATTAAAAAAGCAATTTTAAAAATGGCAATAGACAGTATGGCCAAGTTGATAAAGTAGACATACTATGACCTCCTGCCATAGGCACACTAAAATTACAACTATTCACAGAGCAACTACTGAACAGAAGATGGAAAGATCTTCCACAACTAAAGATGTAAAGACCACAATGAGACAGGTAGGGTAGGCAAAGACATGGTATGGTTAAAATCCATACACCCAGATGGAAAACCCACACATGGGGATGATAATTACAACTGCAAAGTTTCTCCCCCAAAGTGCAAGGGGGTCCAAGCTCCATATCAGGTCCCCCTGGCCTGAAGATCCTGTACCAGAAAGCAAGCCACCAGAAGGTTTGACTTTGACCACTGAGGAAAGCAAGGAAAAAAGTTAAAATATACCTTGAAATTAGTGAAACTAAAACACAAAATCCCAAAATCTATAGGATCTGGAAAAAGCAGTTCTAAGAGAGTTTATAGTTAAAAAAAAGCCTAGCTCAGAAACAAGAAAAATATCAAATAAACAATCTAACCTTTCATCTAAAGGAACTAAAATAAAAAATTAAAAGTTAGTAGAAGGAAGGAAATAATAAAGAAGAGTGGAAATAAATGAAATCAAAACTACAAAAATGATAGGAAAGACCAATAAATCCAAGAGCTGGTTCTTTGAAAAGATGAACAATATTGAGAAACTTTTAACCAGACTCATCAAGAAAAAAAAAAACAGTGGGCACAAATAAATAAAATCAGAAATGAAATCGAAATTATAATCAAAACCACAGAAATACAAAGGATCATAAGAAATTACCAGGAACAACTATACACCAACAAACTGGACAACCTAGAGGAAAGGAATAACTTCCCAAATCATACAATTTTCCAATAACAGATCAGAAATAAAAAAATCTTAACAGATCTCTCACTAGCAATGAAACTGAAGCAGTAACCAAAAATCTCTCTCTCAACAATCAAAATTTCAACAGCAGATGACTTCCCAGGGAAATTCTAACAAACATTTAAAGAAGAGTTGATACCTATTCTTAAACCATTCCAAAAATTGAAAAGAAAACACTTCGAAACTCATTCACTGAGGCCAGTATTATCTAGATACCAAAACCAAAGGTATCATTTTAAAAAATTACAGGTTAATATGCCTGATGAATATAGATGTAAAAATCCTCAGCAAAATATTATCAATTCAAACTCAGCAACATACTAAAAGGATCATACATCATAATCAAATGAGATTATTCCAGTGATGCAAGGATGGTTCAATATTTACAAATCAATTAATATGATATACCACATTAGCAAAATGAAGGATAAAAATAATGATCATTTCAACAAGATGCAGAAAAAGCATTTAACAAAAATCAACATCAGATTATGATAAAAACTCAACAAAGTGGTCATAGAGGGAATGTGCCTCACCATAATAAAGGTCATATATGACAAACCAACAGTTAACAGAATATTCAATCATGAAAAGCTGAAAACTTTCCTTTAAGATCAGGACCAAGTATAGGATGCTCACTATTTCCACTTTTATTTAACACAGTACTGGAAGTCCTAAACAGAGCAATCAGATAAGAGAGAAAATAAAAGGCACCCAAATTGAAAAGAAGTAAAACTGCCACTGTCTGCAAATGGCACAATCATATGCATGCGTGTTAGTCGCTCAGTCATGTCTGACTCTTTGTGACCCCTTGGACTATAGCCAGCCAGGCTACTCTGTCCATGGAATTCTCCAGGCAGGAATACTGGAGTGGGTTGCCATTCCCTTCTCCAGGGGATCTTCCCAACCCAGGGATCAAACCTGAGTCTCCTGCATTGCAGGAAGATTCTTTACCACTGAGCCACCAGAGAAGCCCAATAGTATATGTAGAAAACCCTAAATAGCACCAAGAATCTATCAGTTCTAATAATGAAGTCAGTAAAGCTGTAGGATACAATATAAATATACACACATATGTAGTGTTTCTATATACTAATAAAAGACTATCAGAAAGAGAAATGTAGAAAACAACCCCATTTATGATTGCATCTAAAAGAATAAAATACCTAGGAGTAACTTTAACCAAGGAGCTGAAAGACCTATATGAGGCAGACTATAAGATACTGATGAAAGATAGTAAAGACAATGCAAACAAACAAAAAGATATACCATGGGAGAAATGAATTGTTAAACTGTCCACAGCACCCAAAGCAATCTACAGAGTGAATGTGACCTCTGCAACAACACCAGTAGCATGTTATATAGAACTAGAATAAGTAATCCTAAAATTTTCATTAAATCACAAAAGACCCAAGTAGCCAAAGCAATCTTAAGAAAGATGAACAAACTTGGAGATATCATGTTTCCTGATATCAAGCTATAAAACAAATCATAGTTATCAAAACTGTAAGATAGTGGCACAAAAAGACACATAGATCAACGGAACAGGACAGCCCAGAAATAAAGCATGCTTTGTTTACAACAAAGGGACAAGAATGTATGATGGGAAAAAGTTTCTTCAACAAATGGTGATGAAAACACTGAACAGCTACATGTTAAAGAATGAAACTGGATCATTTTCTTACACCATACACAAAAACAAACACAAAATGGATTGAAGACGTAAATGTGAGACCTGAACCCATAAGACATACAGAAGGACACATAGGAAATACACTCCTTGACATCAGTTTTAGCCATATTATTTTGGATCCTTCTCTTCAGACAAGGGCAACAAAAGCCAAAAAAAAAAAAAAAAGAAAGAAAAGAAACAAATAGGACTACATCAAACTGAAAAACTTGGCAGAGCAAAGAAAGCTGTTAACTAAAAAGTGAGCTCTGTGAATGGGAGAAGATAACTGTGAAGGATAAGTCTGATGAGGCGTTAATATCCAAAATACTTAAAGAATTCACACAACTTCATATCAAAGAAACAAACAATTGCATTAAAAAATAGTCACAGCATTTGAACAGACATTTTTCTCAGATAGACATACAGCCAGCCAACAAACTCACGAAAGATGCTGGACATCACTAATTACCAGTGAAAGCAAATCAAAACCACAATGACACATCATCTCACATCTTTCAGACTGGCTATTATCAAAAAAGAAAATTAATAACTATTGGCAAGGATTTGGAGAAAAGGAAATCCATGTGAACTACTGGTGGGAATTTCCATAGTGGTTCAACCACTATGGAAAACATTATGGAGAATTTTCAAAATAAAAAAAAAATGAGGGATATAATATATAGCATGAGTAATATAGTCAATAATATAGTAACAACATTATATGGTGGATATATGGTTACTAGACTTATTGTGGTGCCCAATTAGCAATGTACATAAATGTTAAACCACTATGCTGCATATCTGAGACTAGAATGTTTATACTTCAATAAAAAAAATTACATTAGAAAATAAGTCAATTGATTTGCAGGAGGTAGGAAGAGAAAATATCAAGGATAATTCCTAGATTTTCATCTCAAGGAAATGAGTACAAGATTATGCCACCAAAGAATACTGAAGGAGGAGGTAATTTCAAATGGGAGATCGTGGGTTCAACATTGGATTTTGTTGTGTTTTGAAATTTGAAGTGCTTCTGACACATTCATGTGAAACTGTTGTCTACACTCAGATGAGGCAATAGCTCAGAGGCATGACTATGTTAAGTCTTCTCTGATTACGTGAACCAGATCAAAGTTCTCTACAGAGATTCCCTGTAACACTAAATAAGAGATGTCAGTGTATCTCTTGTGACACAAATTAACCCTGCTTTAAAATTTAGTTCCTGTGTGCTTTTCCTATTTGGGCCACATAATGGCAGCCCCCTTGATGAAAGAAGTGTCCCTCTTATTTGTACTCTTACCTAAAAGAGCCTAGCGAGTGTCCTACACATAGAAGATATGAAAGTGTCAAGCACATAATGGCTGCTCAATGTTTACTGAATGAGTGAATAAATAAACAAAACATTTACTGCGTCAATAATTAAAAATAATATGCAGGCTGGACAACTTTGATAATTTACATCTGAAAATTTATGGGTTAACATATTCTAACAATGCTAACAATAGCTGCCATTTTATTTTTCTTCTTTTTCTTGTTGTTTGCACAGCCAGAAGGCTCAAGAGAGTACAACTGGTCAAGAAAGAATCTTTAACACTGGAACAGAGTATTTGCTTTCCCGTGAGTTTGCATAACCTTCTCTCTCAGCACTAGCACTGGCAGAGTTATTTCTCAGCTAGAATGATAATATCCTTGCATTCATTCTCTGGAGAACTAAAATAATAATATCCTGATATCAAAAGCCTTGTAGAAAGAATTTTAAGCTACTTTGTTTGTATATGATATTTCTTAAATACCTGGAGAGGAGCTTAAAGAATGGTAAAAAATAAATGTATGCGAAATTTTTAATTATAATTATCAAATAACCCAAAAATTTTAATTTAAATGACTCCCAAAGTCCTAAGGAAATAAAAGTCTATATTTTGTTCTTTACAGAGACAGACCACCCCTTAAAGAGAAATAAGCAAATATGATTGGGATTTAATCTGAGGATCTAGCTTAATTGAGTACAGATGTAGGTGAACTACTAATTGAAGCCATGAGCATGATGCCATTTTATTAACCTGCCGGTTCAGTTAGTGGGATTTGGGCTATTATTAAGGCTTTTTTTTTTTTTTTGCTTTTTGGTTATTTAATATCTACCACTGACTACTACTCAGCTCATGGTTCTAGTGACATTCAATTCATTTTTAAATGGCAATTCATCTCCATGTGAGCTTCTCTTAAATATTAATTTAGGTGACCCATGATACAGTTTTTGAAGAGCAACCAAAATAAAAGAACAAGCTTCAGCTAAATGCCTGCTTTGAGGCTGGGTGAAAATAAGGCAGATTTTTACTGACCTAACACTACTGCAACTCTTTTCCTCCAGAAGAGTCCCACCAAACTACGGGTATGCTGGAAAAGAAAGTGAAATGCAAATACATGACTTTACTTCCTTATAAATCTATTGCTATTTTTCAAGAAAGACACTTAAGTTGTACATGCCCTTCTCTGAAATACACTCTCCCATGAGCATCATATTAATCCTATTGTAACTTCCAATGAAGTCCAACATAATTTCCACTTCTGGGACTCCTCCATAAATTTCAGACGCCCTCAGCCCTCTGTGATTCCCCTTCTTTCTGTACATATGCTTTTAACAAAACATCTATTGTATTTATATTCCATCAGGTACCGTGCTGGGCCCTGATGTCACCAAACAAACTCACCAAGGTTCTAGGAGAACAAGAAGACAGAAAAATAAGTTGAGAAATAAATATAGTATCATGAGTATCATGAAAAAAATTGTATTCGTAGTGTGTGCAGGTGAAGGTAAGAGGAGAATTACTTTAAAAGTTCTTTAAGCTGTTAACAAATGAACCAAGTTAAGGGTTAAACATTTTCTCCTTGATCAGGTTATCACTATAATAATTATTACCACACAACTGAATAACAAATATGGCATTTTGTTAACAATTATTGAAAGCAATTTTTTTACTAGAAATAGATCAAATTTTTTCAGTAAGTTCATATATCTATATGCATGTATGTGTGCTTGGTCATGTCTGACTCTCTGCGAGCCCATAGGCTGTAGCCCACCAGTCTCCTCTGTTTACAGGATTTTCCAGGCAAGGATACTGGAGTGGGTTGCCATGCTCTTCTCCAGCAGATCTTCCCGACCCAGAGACTGAACCTGTACCCCTGATGTCTCCTACACTGGCAGGTGGATTCTTTACCATTGGCGCCACCTGGGAATCCCTCACATTAGTATTAAATGTTGCTAGATGGATCATGGATGGATCATGGACATGGATCAGCATCAATTTTGTTTCTATTTTTCATTTTTATACAAGTAAGATAACACATAGTCTCATAAATAAGTATATGGGAACAGAAAGTTTTTTAATAGTAATATCTGAACTCCTGGGCTTCTGGGTCAAAATGCCCAAATCACACAGTGATCTACCATTAAGAAAATAATTTTTAATGAGCTATCAGCTGACAATTCAAGCACTCCCTCAAATTTGTTAAAAGCATAGAATGGGGAACAACTGACTAAAAAGGGATTTAGGGGACCTCCCTGGTTGTCCAGCGGTTAGCAATCGCCTTCTAATGCAGGGGATGTGGGTTCAACCATTGGATGGGTGACTAAGATCCCACATGCCTCAAGGAAATTGAGCCCGCACACTGCAAAAACAACCAGCACAAAAACAACCAAAAAAAAAAAAAAAAAACTTTAAAAAAGTATTTAGAACACTTGATGTTAGTCATTATCTTGCCAGGAAACAATGTTTTATGAATATTTTCATATTTCTGTGCAAAAAGATCTTTTTGAACAAAATCACCCTATTAGCAACCTGGATTAAAGATGACTGAATGGAAAACAAGCCTTGAAAGTTACAGAGCTCTCCAGAGAGTCTTAGTGATATCTCTCTGGGAGAATCTGTTTCCACTGTAGGGATTACAAACCGAGACAACACCCACTGCTCTCTCCAGAGAGGATCTGCTTACATTCTAGAGCAAAAGTCTCCATCTCTACCTCCAGAGGGGAGGAGGGCCAACTGTGCAAGCTACCCCACCTAAGTCTCTAGACTGACAATGTCTCTCTCTCCTCAGTACAAACTCTTCTGTGTTCAGGTGACACCTGCAACCATTGAGTCTTCTGATGGGGCATTGCAGTAAAAGTACCTGATGCAAGACTTTCTGAAGTAATTAAAAGCCTGCCTCTGGTCCTGAAGTCTTGTGACTCTGTGTGTGTGCAAGTGTATGCCCGTGGAAAAAGAGACACCACAGTTTCAGACTCACATAAATTAATTTACTCTATCAAGTCCAGTATTTCTAACTCTTCTGGTTTGACACTGCAGGGTACTATAAACACAGGTTATGTCTTTGTTTTGTAAGAAAAAAAAGGGGGGGCTATGGTAAAAGTAGAGGTAGGAAAGTAGTATCTAAAGCTTTACTACAGACAGATCAATTTTAACAAGATGGCATACTCTTCTGAAAGTCTATGAATATACCAATTGGCATACCATTGGACAATTAAATTAAAGCTAGTGAAAAAATAAAATTGCATAGAAATGAAGATAATTCTATACTTAAAAAGTAAAAATTACAAAATTAAATTTTATATTTTCAGAATTGCACGAGTCTGTGGGTAAACTATTAGGAAAGTAAAGTAATGATAAAAATTCAGGACAGTGTCTTACTTTTTGAGAGAAAAGGGATATAGTTATGGGAAGCTAAACAAGAGGCTTCTAATAGTAATGTTTTATTTTCTAAATATTTTATGATTTCCTGTAAACTACATAGACATTGTATTTCAGTATATAGATATTTTATAATAATATTTAACTTATTCATTTTTTTAAAGTTAACCGTTGATGTCACAGCTGAGTGATGACTGGGAAGAACTTAAGTGACATGAGTGCCTACTCACATAAAGCACAGCAAATAAGAATATTTTGTTTATTCATCCACACTACAAATATTTACTGAACACTAATGAGGGCAGGAGGAGAAGGGGACGACAGATGAGATGGCTGGATGGCATCAATGACTCGATGGACACGAGTCTGAGTAAACTCCAGGAGTTGGTAATGACAGGGAGGCCTGGCGTGCTGCGATTCACGGGGTCGCAAAAAGTCAGACACCACTGAGCGACTGAACTGAATAATATGCCATTGATCTAAGGGCTTCTGAAACTTTAGATAAAACAAAATGAAATGAAGGGGAGCAGCTAATGTTATTGCAATCATCCAGGTAGATGATAGTGATTTTGACAAGAGTGGTAGTAGTAGAGATAAATCATCTGATACTACTGACATTTTAAATGTAGAACCAACAGAATTTCCTGATATTTTAAAGGTGGGGTGTAAAGGAAAAAAATATTTAGTATAACTCCAAAGTTGTGACACAAGCAACTGGCAAGATGAAATTCCCATATACTCAGAGAAGTCAGAAAGTAGAAGAAGCAGGTTTGATGGAAAAGAAAATTTGGTATCTCCATTAGATACCCAAGTGACACTGGATGTATGTGGCTGGAGTTCAAGCAAGAACTATTTCAAAACCAGATGTGCAGCTCACCAAGTCTGTCAACTACAAGCATTTTATTCTTGACTGAGATTTTCATTTGCATGTACTTATCGAGATAACAATACCAAAATGTGTCTTTTGACTAAGAACTACATATATTTATACAAGAGGGTATTTTTAGTGGTAAGGCATGCAATTTTCTAAAGACTTAACTTCAGCAAAAATATGTAAGTGTGTGTGTATGTGCGTGTGTTAATAAACTACAATGCTAATATGGTTCTGGAACTGACTGCAAACTTCCTCACTAAGAAAGGCTGAAACATTGGCCAGTAATAGCTAAGGAAGATGTCTCTGTCACCACCCAGCTTGTACTGTCCTTCCACAGACCTCTGTTGTGATCCATGACATTCTGGGCTGAAATACGTATTTCCTTCTATCATGATTTTTAAAACTAATTACAAAGCTGCTCTGATCTCTGTGAGTGTAAGTGCCTGAACTGACCTAGTGAGGGTCAGTTAGTTCTCTCCCTATATATCTCTGCTAGTATCCCTATATATCTCCCTAGTATCTCTGCTCCAAACTACAGGTTCTTTGACTAGCACTGTCCCCACATCAGACATTCTGCACGAGGGCAGTTGCAAGCTTGTGTCTCAGCTTTGAGTGCAAGCTCCTATTCACTCTCGGTATCTCAGCTCTGTCTCTGAATTGTGCATCTGTCAGTTCAGTTCAGTCACTCAGTCATGTCCGACTCTTTGCGACCCCATGAACTGCAGCACACCAGGCCTCCCTGTCCATCACCAACTCCCGGAGCCCACCCAAACCCATGTCCCTCAAGTCGGTGATGCCATCCAACCACCTCATCCTCTGCTGTCCCCTTCTCCTCCTGCCCTCAATCTTTCCCAGCATCAGGGTCTTTTCCAACGAGTCAACTCTTTGCATGAGGTGGCCAAAGTATTGGAGTTTCAGCTTCAACATCAGTCCTTCCAATGAACACCCAGGACTGATCTCCTTTAGGATGGACTAGTTGGATCTCCTTGCAGTCCAAGGGACTCTCAAGAGTCTTCTCCAACACCACAGTTCAAAAGCATTAATTCTTTGGCGCTCAGCTTTCATCTATACTGGCACACATTTTATAGGTATTCTAGTTGTAGCTGTTGTGGTTAATAAAAATAGTAGATTCTACTTGACTCAAATATTAACTGAAAAATGCCTCCAGCCTTATGGAAAAGTTATATATAATGTTAGAAGAGTTGCCCTTGGCTCTGGAACTCAGAATGTTACAACTTGATATCTCATGTTATAAAAACTAAAACAACTTTATGAGGTTACTTCAAGTCTAGGGTATGATTTTCAATACTGTCCATGCATAAATTTGTTTATCAGTTGATACAGATATAATAACCATTTTTATCAAGATAAGCTCATAAATTTAATTTACAGTATCTATTATTTTACATGAAAAATATAAATTCTAACAGGATAAAATTATAGTGCTCACTTTGACCATTTTCTTATATGTAGGAAATTTACACACATAGCCAAATTTCTATTAGAATATAGCTCAGTAGGTAGAATAATCCTAAAGGAGATCAGTCCCTGGTGTTCATTGGAAGGACTGATGTTGAAGCTGAAACTCCAATACTTTGGCCACCTGATGCAAAGAGCTGACTCATGGGAAAAGATGCTTTCCCTGATGCTGGGAAAGATTAAGGGGAGGAGAAGGGGACGACAGAGGATGAGATGGTTGGATGGCATCACCGACACAATGGACATAGGTTTGGGTGAACTCCAGGAGTTGGTGATGGACAGGGAGGCCTGGCATGCTGTGGTTCATGGGGTCACAAAGAGTCGGACACGACTGAGCGACTGAGCTGAGATAGAATAATATTGCTTTGAGTAGATAATTATCTTTAATAAATAAAGGTATCAAATGACATAATTGAGAAATTAAGAGTTAGGAAAACCCTCCATAGATTATACCTGGTGGCTAACAAATTTTTAATTTTTGGCTCTCCGTTTTCTAGACTCATAGAGATCATCACTCATCTTGGTATGTATTATTACCTCAGATGTGTAACAATACTCTTTCTTGATATCAGTTATATTGAAGTAATGCCCATTCATTCAACACATTTCTTAATATGCACTCTGTATCCCATACTATGTTAAGCACAAGAGATAAAAAAATTTAAAAAATAAATAAACCATAGCTAAAAAGTATCCAACTAAAATGGAATGGAAACACATTAAATAGTTTCGTTTCACTGTGGTGCACGTTTTCAGATTTATGCACAAAGATTAGTGATATTAATAAGATAGCTATAATTCTAGGAAAGTTTCAAAGATAGTGATACTTTAACAAGATAATATGTATCAAGTACACAAGTGCTAGAAGGGCATTCCTAGGAATTAGTATATGAGTCCACATATTAAACTATCAGGTAATTTTGTCCTAGAACCCAAGGTAAAAGAAGGGGATTGTCAAGAAATGAAGCTAAAAATAAAGGCAGGGAGTTCTTACTTCTATACTATGAAGACAACATACCTGGGATACACAGAAGGTCTTTCCCAATCCAATAAAGACAAACTGTAACAAACATTTTAAAAGCATGACAGTGCTCTTAAATATTTTAAGAGCATGACAAAAGAGCAAAGAAATCTTAGGAATAAAAAAAAAAAAAAACACAATTAAGAACAGTAAACTGAAACTTGAAAAATAAGAATAATCAGTAAGCATACAGAAAGGCTGGGTTTTCCCTAACACCAGTATTCAGAGCAGATGACAATGTGTAACAGTTAAATGCTATATTCCTATATTAGGCAGAGCCAGTTGACAGGTACTTAATTCCCAGGTTCATAGTAACAACCAGAATCTCAGAAGAAGCAAGAAGTTAAAGCAAATCCTCCACAGAGAAAATTAACACTGATTTATGACTCCAGGATTCCAATACATAAGTTCCAATTACACAAGGAAATAAGCCAACCATAAGTGAAAGTCAGGAGACTGCCCACTGTAGGAATCTGAATAATGGAATTGCTAGATAAGACTTTAGAAGACTTATGTTTGAAATAGTTAAAGGAGTATTAAAATGAAGTTTAAAATTCAAAAATAAATAAGACATTATAAAATGATTAGAAATATCTGATAATTAACCAAATAGTTTCAAAAACTGGGAAGATATAAAATTTAAATTTTTAAATAAATATATTCAATAAATTAATAGTAGATGAGACACAGACAAAAATGAAAATTTGTCAAGTGAAAAAAGATTTGAAAAAATTATCCAAAATGAGTCACTGAGAGTCAAAAGGATAAATAATGATATTTAAGAAAAATGTAAGACAGAATGAGAAAGTTCAACAAATGGATTAATCAGAGTAACAGTATGAAAGAATAGAGGAAGTAGAGAAGATGTAATTCTGGGATAATAAAGAAGTTTTGAGAACTGATAAAGACCATAACTCTGCATATATAAAAATTCATACCATGTAACAAGAAGGATAAATAAAAATAAATCTGCATCTAGACACATTTTTCAGAAAATTAAATGAAATGAAACTTTTCTTTAAAAGAAAATTATACAAACTGAATCAATTTCTGGCCATGGAGAAGTAACATGAAAAGACTTAATCCCCATTATTGTAAACAACTAGGAAGCTGGACAAAATATATGAAACAATTATTTTTAAACATTTAATAATCCAAAGTGCAAGAAGACTGTGATTGCTGAGAGAAGAAAAATAAATAAGATGAGCATTGTAATTGTCTCAGATTTCTGCCTGGAGTAACATTCCAGAACATTATGCAGAGAGAAGAAGCCCAAATAAAACCCAAAAGTCTACCAAATTTTTTTGTCTGAGATCAAGAAACCTGAAGTAGTTGGAATTATGGATGAAAAGTTTCAGCAGGGAGCTACAGGCTGAAAAAGATGCTTTAGAAATATTCAGGGGTCTCTTGACATTTTGAGGTTTCCATGGGGGCTCAGATGATAAAGAATCTGCCTGCAACGCAGGAGACCCAGGTTCAGTCCCTGGGCTGGGAAGATCCCCTGGAGAAGGGAATGGCTACCCACTCCAGTATTCTTGCCTGGAGAATTCCATGGACAAAGGAGTCTGGCAGGCTACAGTCCATGATGTTGCAAAGAGTTGGATACAACTGAGTGACTAACACTTTCACCTTCTTTTTTTCTCTCTTGCATTTTACTGAATACTAAGACACTCTAATATACAATGAAATTTTGTGAGACTGAGCAAATAAAAGGTAAGTGGTAAGCAGCCAATTCCAAAACTTTTTTTTAGGGCTGGGAGATACTCAAACACTGATCAGTGAAAGTAGAGATTCATCACTGGTCACTAAACATTCAGTAGAAATCCCATAAGGGACACATCTTAGCATAAAGCATAATCTATTATTAGACTATTCTAATGGAATGTGAAGTCAAGTGGGCCTTAGAAAGCATCACTATGAACAAAGCTAGTGGAGGTGATGGAATTCCAGTTGAGCTATTTCAAATCCTAAAAGAGGATGCTGTGAAAGTGCTGCACTCAATATGCCAGCAAATTTGGAAAACTCAGCAGTGGCCACAGGACTGGAAAAGGTCAGTTTTCATTCCAATCCCAAAGAAAGGCAATCCCAAACAATGTTCAAACTACCGCACAATTGCACTCATCTCACACGCTAGTAAAGTAATGCTCAAAATTCTCCAAGCCAGGCTTCAGCAATACATAAACCGTGAACTTCCAGATGTTCAAGCTGGTTTTAGAAAAGGCAGAGGAACCACAGATCAAATTGTCAGGATCCACTGGATCATCAAACAAGCAAGAGACTTCCAGAAAAACATCTACTTCTGCTTTATTGACTATGCCAAAGCCTTTGACTGTGTGGATCACAATAAACTGTGGAAAATTCTGAAAGAGATGGGAATACCAGACCACCTGACCTGCCTCTTGAGAAACTATATTCAGGTCAGGACAGTTAGAACTGGACATGGAACAACAGACTGGTTCCAAATAGGGAAAGGAGTATGGCAAGGCTGTATATTGTCACCCTGCTTATTTAACTTATATGCAGAGTACATCATGAGAAATGCTGGGCTGGAAGAAGCAGAAGCTGGAATCAAGATTTCCAGGAGAAATATCAATAACCTCAGATGCAGATGACACCACCCTTATGGCAGAAAGTGAAGAGGAACTAAAAAGCCTCTTGATGAAAGTGAAAGAGGAGAGTGAAAAAGTTGGCTTAAAGCTCAACATTCGGAAAACTAAGATCATCAATCTGGTCCCATCACTTCGTGGCAAATAAATGGGGAAACAGTGTCAGACTTTATTTTGGGGGGCTCCAAAATCACTGCAGATGGTGACTGCAGCCAGGAAATTAAAAGATGCTTACTCCTTGGAAGGTAAGTTATGACTAACCTAGATAGCATATTAAAAAGCAGAGACATTACTTTGCTAACAAAGGTCCATCTAGTCAAGGCTATGGCTTTTCCAGTGGTCATGTATGGATGTGAGAGTTGGACTATAAAGAAAGCTGAGCACCGAAGAATTGATGCTTTAGAACTGTGGTGTTGGAGAAGACTCTTGAGAGTCCCTGGGACTGCAAGGAGATCCAACCAGTCCATCCTAAAGGAGATCAGTCCTGGGTGTTCATTGGAAGGACTCATGTTGAAGCTGAAACTCCAATACTTTGGCCACCTCATGTGAAGAGTTGACTCATTGGAAAAGACCCTGATGCTGGGAGAGATTGGGGGCAAGTGGAGAAGGGGACGACAGAGGTTGAGATGACTGGATGGCATCACTAACTCGATGGACATGAGTTTGAGTAAACTCCGGGAGCTGGTGATGAACAGGGAGTCCTGGTGTGCTACAATTCACGGGATTGCAAAGAATCTGACACGACTGAGCGACTGAACTGAACTGAAGCCTGCTTTAAAAAATGTAAAAAATTTAAAAATGTAAAAAATAATGTAAAAAATAATCCTCAAAGGGTTTAGCTAATCTATAACTTTACTATTTGCAAGCTAGTATGCCAGAACAAAATCCAGATATTCAACAATGTAACATTTACTATGCCCCACACAATGAAAATATCAAGTTATACCAATAATCATACCCAGAGAAAAACCAGAAAATAAAAACATTCTCATAAATGATGGCAGAAATGATGGAATTAGATGACAAGGACTTTAAAACAGTCATTACAAATATAAATAAATATAGACATGAGAGACATGGGAGATATGGAAAATAAAAAAGTTACTGCATGGAACCAGTAAAAGCTTAAACACTTTAGAATAAAAGATCAGTGACCTTGGACCATAGCAACAGAAACTATCATTCTGAATAAGATAGAAAAAAAAGACTAAAAACAAAATAAAAAGATCTCCAGTGACCTACAGAAAAATGTTAAGAGGCCTGAAGATATATTTAACTGAAGTTGCAAAATGTGTGTGTGAGGGAGTAAAGGACAAAGATTTTGAAAAATAATGCTGAAAACTTTTCAAAGTAGATGAACTCTATAATCTCAGAAAAAACAAGAAGCCAAATGAAACCAATACAGGATAAACACAATAAGTATCATACATATCATAATCCATTCATGAAAAACTAGCAATAAAGAAAAAAAGTGTTAGAGGGGGAAAAAAACCATTTTAACTACATGTGACAGTTAATTTATGTCAACTCAAAGGCTAAACGAGGCCCAGATAGGTGATAAAACATTATTTCTGAGTGTGTATGTGAGGGTGTTTCGAAAGGAGTTTAACATTTGAATCAGTAGATTGAAAAGGTCACCTTGATGGATGTGGGTAGACATCATCCCATTGGCTGAAGGCCTGAACAGAAGAAAGAGGTGGAAGGAGGAGAATTTGCTTTCATGCATGAGCTTCAATATCCATTTTCTCCTGTCCTTTTACATAGGTCCTCCTGGGTCTAAGGTCCTTGGATTCAAATTAGGACTTATACAATTGGCTTCCCTGGTTCTTAGGCCTTCAGATTTGAACTGGAACTATACTACCTGTGTCCTGAGGCTTCCAGCTTGGAGACAACAAATTGGGGGCTTCTTGGCCTCCATAATCACTTGGGCCAACTCATCAACCTACCTACCTACCTATCCATCTATTTACCTATCTATCCTATAGGTTCTGTTTCTCTGGAGAACACTAAAACACTACAGAATAAAGACAAAAAGGAGCACAGATTTCTCTTCATAAAATATTAAATCCAGATAAGAGGAAACATCTTTAAACTACTGAAAGGAACAACTTTCTTATAAAGATATCTTTAAAAAGAAAGACAAAAGACAAAGCTCTTCTTTAAGGTAAATAAAAACAGAAAGAACTTGTTACCAACAGCTGTGCACTATAAGAAATGTTACAGAAAAAAATTTTAGTGGAAATAAAAATATTATAATACATTTTAATATATTAGATGAAAATTTAGGGCTCTACTAAAGCAGTAATGGTGCTGAAAATGTTAGTGACAGTGTGAAAGTGTTAGTCAAGTCTGACATCACGCAGTCATGTCTGACTCTTTGCGACCCCATGGACTGCAGCCTGCCAGGCTCCTCTGTCCATAGAATTCTCCAGACAAGAATACTGGAGTGGGTTGCCATTCCCTTCTCCAGGAGATCTTTCCAACCCAGAGATCAAATCCAGGTCTCCTGCATTGCAGGCAGACTCTTTAACATCTGAGCCACCAGGAAAGCCCAAGCATGTGGTAAATATAAAATGCTTTCTCATTCTAAATTTTGGTTTAAATTATGGTTGACTGAAGTAAGATAATAATAACAACATATTGTGACAAAAGTAAAATAAAATGCGTGACAAGAGCACCAAGAATGGTAAGTGAGAATGGAAGTATACTATTATAAAAAAGTGATGTAATATTGGAGGGTAGATTGCAATCCATTAAGATAAAATTTGAAAACCAATACAAAAAAAGGAAACAATATTGAAATTAAAGATATACATTAAAACCTCTATTCAAAAGAAAATGAAATGGTAAAAGGAAAAAAAAAAACATGGGATGAACAGAAAACAAATATGTGGTAAATTTAAAAGCTGAACAAATTGATAATTATATTTAAATATAAATGGTCTAAATACTGCAATTAAAAGAAAAATATTTTTAAATTCAAATGCAAGACCCAACTATAAGCTATAAACCTGTGTTAAGTATAAACACTTGAGCAGGCTAAAAGGAAACTGATGGAAAATATAGATCATACAAACACTAACCCCAAACAACAGTTACATTGAGGAGTGTGGATTTTATTCTATAGATGTCTCTCAGGTTGGGTGTGAAAGATGCCCTTTTCATAAGTATAAAGAACATATTAGAATTTATATTTTTATTTTCATTAAAAACAGAAAAGAAATTAGACTTTAATTATAATAAGGATGATTACTGGATCCCTAATTCATACTATGTGATGTGATCAAATTCTCTCTTATGGAACACAAAATATCCTGATGGAAGAAAGTTTATGTCTATGCTTTTTGAGTATTTCAAAATAACATACTATTAATTTGCTCAGTTAACTGAATTCATGAAATTCTATTTCTAATTTTATCAACATTAACTTTATTTCTAACCAAATTAACCACCTCAACATAGATAACTAGTTTAAAAAGAAACAACCCTCTAAATATTACAAGAATAATGAAAGCATATCATTGAAAGTATAGTAGAGATGGCATTTCATTAGCCACATTATGAGGTTAAAAATGATGATTTAAGAAGACTGGGGTCAGCATCATGGTGGTTGGTGTGAGTTGTTCTTTTTTCTCTCCTCTTCAGTTTAAAACTAATTGGATATCTATAACTGATTCAAGTTCCTTAACACATCACACCAGAACACTTCAGAAATGCACCCAAAAGTGGGTGGATTAGGCCAGGGTGGAGAATAGAGTCAAACAAGGGGCGGCAGCAGCAGCAATGGGCCAGTGGTGGTGACACCAACACCAAGGGCAACTCCTCCCGCAGAGGACACTTAAGCTAAAATTCCGCCTGGCCCCAAGAGCTGCAGGAGAAGGTCCCATTGCTCTCCTGCAAGCAGATTTCTGAAAGAGGTCTCCATGACTAGTGGAGGGAAAGTATAAAGCGAAGAAGGCAGACAGAGAATTGAAGGAATGCATTTCACACCATCTGCCCAAGATGTCAGCAAAAGGTCTGCCTGTGGACATCTTGTACTCCTCCACGCCCTCCGAGGCTCCCCCGACTGGGCAAGAACCCAAAGGCTAACAATACAGCTCCCCCAACTCTTGCCACCAACTTTTTTTTTTAATGCCAGCTTTTTTTTTGTTAAATAGGCACACGCTCAACATTAGCCACAAGTCAGCACCAGTTCAGTTCAATTGCTCAGTCGTGTCTGACTCTTTGTAACCCCATGGACTGAAGCATGCCAGGTTTCCCCTGTCCATCACCAACTCCAGGAGCTTGCTCAAACTCATGTCCATCGAGTCAGTGATGCCATCCAACCATCTCATCCTCTGTCGTCCCCTTCTCCTCCTACCTTCAATCTTTCCCAGCATCAGGGTTTTCTCCAGTGAGTCTGTTCTTCGCATCAGCTGGCCAAAGCATTGGAGTTTCAGCTTCAGCATCAGTCCTTCCGATGAATATTCAGGACTGATTTCCTTTAGGATGGACTGGTTGGATCTCCTTGCAGTCCAAGGGACTCTCAAGAGTCTTCTCCAACACCACAGTTCAAAAGCATCAATTCTTCGGTACTCAGCTTTCTTTATAGTCCAACTCTCACATCCATACATGACTACTGGAAAAATCATAGCTTTGACTAGACAGACCTTTGTGGACAAAGTAACGTCTCTGCTTTTTAATATGCTGTCTAGGTTGGTCATAGCTTTTCTTCCAAGGAGCAAGTGTCTTAATTTCATGGTTGCAGTCACCATCTGCAGTACCACTAACAAAACAAAAAACTTGTGCTCTAGTGCCACCTTCTGGAAAACAGAAGAAAGTCTTCTAATTGACAAGCTGTTGCATTGTTAGAATTAAACACAGTCTTAACACCTAAAATAAAAGTTGCTTGCTAATTAAAATGCAGCAGCAGCACATTTCATCAAGCATTACGAAGAATCATGGTATCACAAAAACAAAAGGACAATTCTGCAAGTGAATCTGGACACAAGATATTATAATATGAGAGAGAATTCAGTTATTATGAAGAATTTCAACATATTACAAGAATACTCAAAAAAGGCAATGAACTCAGGAATAAAATTAACACAGATGTAAATTTTAAAAGGGAACCAAATAGAAATGATGGGACTGAAAAACTGAATACAGTAAAAAGAAAAAAAGATGAAGAATGTATTAGAAAGCACTGAAAACAGATCAGATGGAAGAGAGAATAAGCAACCTGAAAGTTAGGAATTGAGAAATGATTCAAATGCAAGATAAAAAGGAACAAAGATTTTTTAAAAGTGAAGAAACCCTATGCAAGTTATCAGACTCCCTTAGAAAATCCAACATAAGAATAATGGGTTTACAGAAGGAAAAAAGAAGGGGGCAGAGATTTTGTTTTAAAAAACAATAGCTGAGAACTTTCTAAACCTTGGGAAAGAACTGGATATATAACACAAGTCCACAAAGCTAACAGAACACTTTATTATCTCCATGCAAACAGCCTTTATAAGACACATCATAATGAAATTGCCAGTTAATGATGAAGAAATTTTTTTTTAAGATGTAGGGGAAAAAAGTAATCTACAAAGAACTCCCATTTAGGCCATTATTAGATTTCTCAGTAGAAAATCTACAGGCCACAAGAAAGTAGATTGATATATTCAAATTATCCAAAGATAAAAATTGCCAGCCAAGAATACTCTATCCAACAAAGTTATCCTTCAGATATGAAGGAAAAATAAAAGCCTTCCCAGACAAAAAAGAGCTGCAGGAATTCACAACTACCAGATGGACCTTATGAGAAAGGTGGGAGGGAACTCTTCAAGTTGAAATGAGTTCAGAAGTACACAAAACTCTGATTAAGATGATATACAGATAGCCGGAACTAGAACAGTGTAACTTTATTTTGTGTGTGCGCGCTTAGTCGCTCAGTCGTGTCCAACTCTTAGTGACCCCATGGACTGTAGCCCACCAGGCTTCTCTGTCCATGGGATTCTCCAGGCAAGAATACTGGAGTAGGTTGCCATTCCCTTCTCCAGGAGATCTTCCCAACCCAGAGATCGAACTCGCATCTCCTACAGCTCCTGCACTGCAGGCAGATTCTTTACCGCTGAGCCACTGGGGAAGCCCCAGTTTAATATAAAATAAGGTCCCTTTAATATAAAATAATATAAAATGTATTTTAATATAACTTAAGTTATAAATTTATAAAATTTACCAAATTAACGTATAAAATAATATAATGTATAATTTAATAGAAATACATTTTAATTTTAATAAATTTAAATGTTTTAATTTTATTATAAATTTTAATATAAAATAAAGCCTCTATTTTAGAAGTGTGTTAAACACTTAATTTAAGCATAAACATTAAAAGAACATAATTTAAAATAACTATACTTACTACAATTTGGTAACAAACTCACAGCTTAAAGAGAGATAATTTGTGACATCAAAACATAGAAGAGGAACAAGAATGGAACCTTTATGATTGAAAGTAAGTTGCTATAAAGCATAAAAAGGGGTCTTTATTTAAGAGATGTTTTATATAAACCTTATGGTAACACAAAGCAAAAATATACAGCAGAGACACAAAACATGAAAAAAGAGACTGAATAAATCACTATGGAAAACTACCAACTTGCAAATGAGACAGAAGGAGAAACAAAACAAAAAAGGGGGAGATACAAAATAACCAGAAAAGATAAAATGGCAGTATTATATTCTTACACATCAATAATCATTCTAAATGTAAACAGACTTAACTCACTAATCAAAAAATACAGAATAACTGTATGAATTAAAAAAAACAAGATCCAACCATATTTTACCTACAGAAGACTCACTTCAGCTCTAAAGATATACATAGTCTCAAAGGAAGGATTGAAGATGATAGTGTAAGCAAGCAGAAACCAAAAGAAAGTGGGTACAGCCATACTCCTATAAAACATAATAGACTTCAAGTCAAAAAACGGTAGCAAGAGACAAATAAGATCATTATAAAATGAAAAGGGGGTCAAGACATCAAGATGTAGCAATTATATATGTGCTCATAAATATATATATGTATATCTTCTTAACACTGAGCACCAATATATTAAGCAAATACAACTGATCTTAAGAGAGACCTAGACAATAATACAATAATATTAGGAGATTTCAATACCCCACTATCAGGAAACAATAGACAGCCAAGACAGAAAACCAACAATTAGTGTTGGAATTAATCAGGCCAGAATACTAGAATGGGTAGCCCTCCCCTTCTCCAGGAGATCTTCCCAATCCAGGGATCAAACCTGGTCTCCCTCATTGCAGGCAGATTCTTTACCAGCTGAGCCACCAGGGAAGCCCGAACAATAATTTAGAACAAATGAACTTAGCAGATATACACTTAACATTTCATCCAACAGGAGCAAAATACATATTTTTCTTAAGGGCACATGGAACATTCTCCAGGATACATCTATCATAGGACACAAAACAAATGTAAACAAATTCAAGAAGATTTAAATTATGGCAACTATCTTTTCTTATGACAATGATATGAAACTAGATATCAACAACAGGAAAGTGATAAGACATACATATGGAAACTAAGTAACACTTTAAACAACCAATTGGTCAAAAAAAGAAAGCAAAAATGAAATTAAATATTATCTTAAAATAAATGAAAATGGAAATTCAATATATAAAATCTTGTGAGAAGCAACAAAAGCATTTTGAGAGAAAAGTTTACAGCAATAAATGCATATATTAAGAAATTACATGGATTTTGATTAAAATACTTAACTTTACACCTCAGGGACCTAGACAAAGATCGAATCAAGCCCACAGTTAGCTGAAGGAAGGAAACAATAAGGCTCAGAGAAGAAATACATGAAAGAGAGACCAGAAAAACAACAGAAAGGAACAGAAGAGTGTTCTGCTTCTTTGAAAAGGCAAACAAAATAGACAAACGTTGGCAAGATTAACCAAGAAAAAAGAAGACTTAAACAAAATTAGAAATTGAAGAGGCAACAACTAATACTACACAGAAATACATAGACTGTTATGAATAATTACATGCCAATAAGTTACACAACCTAGGAGAACTGCATACATTTCTAGAAACACAACCTACCGAGATTCAATCAGGAAGAAATGGAAAATATAAGGAGGCCAATAATGAGTAAAGAGATTTAATCAGTAACAGAAACCTCCCAACACAGAAAACTCCAGTACCAGACAGCTTCACTGGTGAGTTCTAGCCAATATTTAAAGAAGAGTTAACACCAATCCTTCTCAGATACTTCCAAAATACGGAGGAGAAAAGAACACTTCCAAGTTCATTCTATGACGCCAGCATTACTGTTACTGAATGCAAGTCTGTGCACCCAACACACAGTGAATACAAACAACACCAAAACATTGGAGTCTGAAGCCAAAAGAGATTTATTGCAGGACCATGCAAAGAGACGAGTGGCTCATGCCTTTAAAAAACCCCAAACTCCCCAAAGGCGTTCAGCAAAGCCCTTTTTTAGGCAAGGTGAGGGAGGGCTGTGCTGAGCTGTTGCAAAATTCTTGGTGTCTGATCCTTTGTTCTTGCATCTGTTCACGTGGGTCAGGTCATGGGCAGGTCACAATGTTCCAGCCACGCATCTTCAACTATCCTTTCACACCAACGAGGGTCTCCCTAGTTCACGGGCAGACACAGCATCACCATCTCTGCCAGTCTGCTGGTCTAACTGTCCGTGCACCTACTCTGCTTCCTGAAACAGCCCAGACCCACCTAAGCAAGAAGCTGTGTGTGCAGCTTTGCACGTGCCTGATGCTGCTGCAGCCTTCTCTTCCAGTCCCCCTCCTCAGTGCCCTGCTGGGCAGGCCTTGCTTCGCAACTGCTCCAGGGAAGGGCACAAGCAGGCAAACGGGGGGCCGAGTCCCACAGACTGAACCTAAGAAAATTGCTACCATTGAGACCACTGCCACACAGGCCAAAGGCCATGCTCCTGTCCCACCACTATTACACCACCTTGACATCAAAACCAGGTAAAGGAACCACAAGAAAACTATAGATCAATACCCCTGATGAACACAGACGCAAAAATTTGAAGCAACAGTTAGAAATGGACATGGACCAACAGACTGGTTCCAAATAGGATCAAGGCTGTATATTGTCACCCTGCTTATTTAACTTATTGCAGAATACATCATGAGAAACACTGGGCTGGAAGAAGCACAAGCTGGAATCAAGATTGCTGGGAGAAATATCAATAACCTCAGACATGCAGATGACACCACCCTTACGGCAGAAAGTGAAGAGGAACTAAAAAGACTCTTGATGAAAGGAGAGTGAAAAAGTTGGCTTAAAGCTCACCACTCAGAAAACTAAGATCATGGTATCTGGTCCCATCACTTCATGGGAAATAGATGGGGAAACAGGGTCAGACGTTATTTTGGGGGGCTCCAAAATCACTGCAGATGGTGACTGCAGCCAGGAAATTAAAAGACGCTTACTCCTTGGAAGGAAAGTTATGACCAACCTAGATAGCATATTAAAAAGCAGAGACATTACTTTCCCAACAAAGGTCCATCTAGTCAAGGCTGTGGTTTTTCCAGTGGTCATGTATGGATGTGAGAGTTGGACTGTGAAGAAAGCTGAGTGCCGAAGAATTGATGCTTTTGAACTATGGTATTGGAGAAGACTCTTGAGAGTCCCTTGGACTGCAAGGAGATCCAACCAGTCCATCCTAAAGAAATCAGTCCTGGGTGTTCATTGGAAGGACTCATGTTGAAGCTGAAACTCCAATACTTTTGGCCACCTCATGCGAAGAGTTGACTCATTGGAAAAGACCCTGATGCTGGGAGGGATTGAGGGCAGGAGAAGGGGCCGACAGAGGATGAGATGGCTGGATGGCATCACCGACTCGATGGACATGAGTTTGGGTAAACTCCGGGAGTTAGTGATGAACAGGGAGGCCTGGTGTGCTGTGATTCATAGCGTCGCAAAGAGTCGGACACGACTGAGTGACTGAACTGAACTGAAACTAAATTTAAGAACACAGTAAAAGTATAATGTGCCATGCTCAGTGGGATTCATCCTGAAATGCAATAATGGTTCAACATACAAGTCAATTACTATAATTTATCCCATCAACAAAATAAAAAAAACCACATAATCATTACAATAGACCAAAAAAAAGCATTTTACCGTATATATTATGCTTTCATGATAAAAAATCTTTTAACAAATGGGTATAGTAGGAACACACTTCAACATAATAAAAGCCACATTCAGCATCTCACAGCTAACACCATACACAGCAGAGAAAAAATTGAAAACCTTTTCCTCTGAGATCAGAAACAAGCCAAGGATGCCCACTTTCACCTCTCTTATTCAATTCAGTACAGAAGTTCTAGCCAGGGAAATTAGGCAAGATAAAGAAATTAAAGGTATCAGATAAAGAGTTCATACCCAAATTTATAAAGAACTCATATAAGTTAATAATAAAAACAAACATTAAATTAAAAAGTGGGCAAAAGAACTAAATAGGTTTTTTTCAAAGAGGACATCAAAAGGCCCAACATGCACAGGAAAAGATGCTCAACATCACTAGTCATCAGGGAAACACAAATCAAAACCACACTGAGATACCACGTCATACTTGTTAGAATGGCTAACATCAAGAAGACAAGAGAGAACAGGTGCTGGCAAGAAAATGTTAAAAAGGAAGCAACAGGAACACTGTTGCTGAGAATGTAAATTGGTCCAACCACTGTGGAAAACAATATGAAAACTCTTCAAAAAAATTAAAAATAGGATATAGCCCAGTCCAGTTCAGTTGCTCAGTCGTGTCCAACTCTTTGCGACCCCATGGACTGCAGCATGCCAGGCCTGTCTATCACCAACTCCCAGAGTTTGCTCAAACTCATGTCCATTGAGTCAGTGATGCCACCCAACCATCTCATCCTCTGTCGTCCCCTTCTCTTCCCGCCTTCAATCTTTCCCAGCATCAGGGCCTTTTCAAATGAGTCAGCCCTTCGCATCAGGTGGCCAAAGTATTGGAGTTTCAGCTTCAATATCAGTCCTTCCAATGAAAGGATCTAGCCTACAATACAGCAATTCCACTTCTGAGTATATGCCCAAAAGAAATGAAAACAGAATTTTGAAGCACTATATCCCATCTTTTTTGAAGTATTTATTCACAATAGCCAAGATATGGAAACATATCTTTTCTCATAGCCTTTGGGAGTGGAAAAAGCTGTAATTATTATTGATACAACAATAAATGAGTCTGAAAACTAGAATTAACTCTAAGTCATAACAAGTGAAAGATTACTCTGTTACTTCCAGTGAAGATCACAGCCTGAAGATATACAACTACATGGCTGAATGAGAAAAAGAGTAAAGAGTAAGAAGGGAAATGGGGCAAAGGAAAAATAAAGGTGGAATATGCCACAGAGAGAAAAAGACATGGGTCTCTAGCCTTCCTCAACTGTGACGATGACCTTGGTAAAGCTACCACAATTCTTGTCTGAAATTATATCATATCCTGATTGATGGAAGTAAGTTATTACGTGTCCTTTGTATTAATAGAAAAAGAGAACAGAAGATTTTAACTATTTTTGAAGAACACCTGGAGCATATCCTTTGGAAAGCTGTGGATTATAGACAACTAGCCCACAAGAATTTAATAAAGAGAAGAACATGGGAAAGTTTTTTTCTTTCCTTTTTGGCTCCTAATTGTCTCAGAATTCCTGACATAAGTAATTAGGCAAAAGTACAATGCAAAAGGAATTCCTACTTGCATTTGGAAATATAAATATGTGTACAGGGATGATGTTTTGTTAACATCCTGCAATCCTCTGTTTTCAATTTCCTCCATTCTTTTATATAATAAAGTTTTAGTTATGTCTCCAAATACAGGGTAAACTAGGCAAAATTTAAAGCCCTGCCTTCCTAATTACTCTTCTTGTAAAATATCCTAAAAGTCCACTTAATTGATTCCTTCAGGAGTTTAAACAGAATGGCACTAAAAAATTTACATGTGATGAAATGCTTGACATAAGACTCAAATAGTGAGGTTATGCCATATTTGTCTGGTCTTATTTGAATTATCCATTCTCCAATCTAACGGAGCAAGTATTCAGTTTTCCAATTCTTTGATTCATATTTCTAATGACCAAAAAAAAAAAAAAAATGTGTGTGGTGGACTTGTTTTTTGCAACTCTGAGAGATAATGCCAGTCTTCTTTAAACAGAACACCATCCCTTAACCAGATTTTTATTATGTATTATAGCCAACTGAAAAATCACTTACAAAAGACTTACAAAACGCTTAAACAAAGTGTAACACTGACACACACACACAGAGGAATATTATTCAGCCTAGAAAAGGAAGGAAATTCAACATGGGCAAAGCTTGAGGGCGTGACACAGAGGCTGAGGAGATGCTGACTGAAATAAACGTGTCACAAAAGTACAAATACTTCATGATTCCACTTATATGACGTACCTGGAGAAGTCAAATTCACAGGAACAGTAGCTGGCAGGCAAGTTGCGAATCCTCCCAGCGTGGGCGGCTTCCAAAAGCTGTCAGCAAGGCCGCCGCTGACCACACAGATTCACCCATAAAATGGCAACGGCTTTTGTAAGGAAAATGGTGCTTTTTCTAATCACGGAACCTCCCCTAAATCAGAGCTGTGGCACAAGAAAGCCCCACACACGCACCACACTCCTGTTGCGAGCCCCTTCGGGTTGAGGTCCCAGTGGAGTGCAAAGCCACGCAGAGCCTTGGCCTAGTGTCTCTCCAACCTCCCGCTACAGCGCAGGCAGCCGACTCAGGCCTCTTAAAGCAGGCACGGGCAAACCATGTACGTCATCAAGAGGCGCCACCAGAACTGTTCACCCAGTGAAGAGGCTTGGAAGCTAGTTACCTTATTACAGGGTGAACCCAAAGCACCGGCAAACAGATGTAGTTCCTTTGGGTGTGAAATAATGTGCAAAGTTGTATCGTGTTCTTGGGAAATGGTGTTACCCTAGTGAAAGAAAAGTAAAATTTACACTTTCTGTTGTATGAAAATAAAAAGAAATTTAAGAGCAGAAAGTAAGATTGTGAGAGGAGCAAATGGGTAACTGCTTAATGAGTACAATTTCAGTTTTGCAAGGCAGAGTTCTGGATGTGGATGGTGTTGATTGGTAGCAACACAATGTGAATAAACTTGACACCGTATTGTACACTCAAAAATAGTTAAGATGGTAAATTTTTATGTTTTTTCAATTTTATCATAATTAGAAATAATTTTTAAAAGATTCATGTTTTCCTGATCTTACTCTAATTATGTGTTGTCTATTCATCTTTTCAAAAAGGCATAGAAGTAAACAAGAATACATTCTAAGCGATTCAAATAATGTATAATTGTTAGAGCAAAACAATGAATTCCTCAACTGTTTCTTTCCCCAGGGTCACAGGTGATGGGTATTCTAGTTTCTGTTGTCTATGGGATAGGTATAAGTCTAGAGATAAAATGTATATATTTAACATATACATATTATTGGATATGATAATGTGATATCTTTTAACCTAAATGGAGTCATGTAATATACATAGTTCTCAGACTTGCTTTTTTTATTTAATGTCTTAGAGATATTTCCAACTCGATGCATACAGCTTTTCCTCATTGTTTTTAACAGCTGCATAGCATTCTGTTGATGAATTCGCTACCACTTATTTAACCATTTCTCTACTAATGAGACACTGAAATTACCTCTTCTTTCATTTTCACATGTTTGACTTTGGTAAAGGTCCAGTCTGCTGAATAGTGTACTAAAAGCTTTGCATGGAAGTATGCCTAGTACCTGGCATAGTCCCTCAAATGTATGTGAGTTAAATAACATCTTAGATTCAGGTTCTTTGAGGCTTTGACTTCTATTTATTATACCACTGTGTGTGTGTGTGTGTGTGTATAAAGCAGGCATGTGCAAAGTGTATATTTATATACACACTTCATACATACCAAATATATAAATATGAATTATTATAACAAATGAGAGTACAATTTTTAAGAAACTAAATAGAAACGTGGACTACAGAGGATTTGGTTTGGCATTGCTAAAACTGGCCAAGAATCATTTTTCCCATGCAAACCATTAACTGCAAATCCAGGGTTTGCTAGAACAAAGATAAGCAATTTGAGTATCTTCTTTCCCTCTCCCAATTCGCTGCTTCCAAAGCACAGAGAATACTTCAAAACACTTTTTCATCTTCTTAAAAGGAGAATAAAATGGAAGGTGATAAAGCCCAGATAAAACGAAAATCATTCCTTCAGAGAAAGCAGTCCATAAAGCTAATGACAAGCCTTTCTAGGTGGCTCAGTGGTAAAGAATCTGCCTGAAACACAGGAGACCTGGGTTAGATCCCTGAGTTGGGAAGATCGCCTGAAGAAGGATATGGCAACTCCCTCCAGTATTCTTGCCTGGAGAATCCCATGGAGAGAGGAGCCTGGCAGGGCTTCAGTCCTTGGGGTCGCAAGAGTCCCGACTTACCTACGACTGAGCATGCACGCAAAGATAATGATCCATTAGAGTTATTTAATACAAAGGCACTTGAACTTTCAAACCAAGACACTAAGTTGAATAGTATTAGTGTATTTTATAAATGCTACAATTCTTTGAATGCTTTCCCCAGGTATATGATCTTATTGAATCCTCTCAACTCTATAAGGTAGCTATTATTACCTGTATTTCACAGGTGAGGGTATGATCATTTAAAGTGATTAAGCTATTGAGCGTGGTGCACCACAACTAGAGTATGACTTCTCATAAGCTGCAACTAAGACCTGACACAGCAAAACGAGTAAATAAAGTGATTAAGTATTTCTTGCAGGTCACTTTGTTTGGAAGAGCAGAAACATTACTTAAGCCCAAGTCTGTTAGACTCTCAAGACCTATACACTCAGACCATATTGCTCTCAGCTGCAACAACTTTACAAGCCTTAGGGAATTCTTTACAGCACTTTCAGCCAGGAGATCTTGAATCACTGGGTTTTGGTTTTTTCTTTTATTGTTTTGTTTTTTCTTTTGAAAACAAACAGATGAGAGAAAACAAAAGATTGCAGAAAAAGCTATCTCCTGATCCTCCTATTCCCCTCCTCCAAAAAGGGAAGGTAAAAAACCAGCTACAGAAGCTTCTCCTCGCAAAGTCTGAAGAGGATCAGAGCCCCAGGTGCCATTTGTAAGGGTCATTTTGCTATCTTCCAATTCCTCTGAGCTCCAGCCCATTTTCTCCTCAAGATACACTGCCTTCCCTGGCAAATATAATCACGAATATTGTCCTATGATGATATCCTTCTCTTTTGGCTTCCTTCTCTGCTCCTCAAGAATTGAACTTGATAGAGAACACTTGAGGTTAAGAAGGTCAGTTAACTGCTTAGGGGCTTTGTTCAGATGCACAAGGAGCACAGGTTCAAGTAATCCCTATATTATGTAAAAATTCAGGCCTGAAGCCATGTTAGCCCTATTTGTGGTTTCACGATACAAGTGAGGACAAAATCTGATTCCAGGACATTTCTGTTTTTTCGTTTGTTTATTTGTTTTTAAGCTCAACTAGAACAGTGGGTGATCTTATCAATAGAATACTTGATCTTATCAACAGAGTACTTTGACTCTCTTTTCTCATAACCTGTACCAGTAATGTTTTGAAGAATCAGCAAGTAAGAAGAAGATAAATAAATAGAAAGGATGAATTGAACAAATACACAATGAACAAATAAATAGCCAAAAATATGTAACTAACCTGTAATTTAAATGTTTCTCACTTTGTTCATCGTTGTGTTTATGCAATTCAAAAAAGCAGGAAAAACTAAAAGAGAGGTAAAAAACTGAAAAGCAAGCAACTTGAAGCTCTTCAGTATAAAACAACCCAAATAAGATAATCATTGGAAATATTATTGAGTCACATTGAGTCACATTACACATTAACTGTTGTAACAATAGTCCCGAGACAGTGAGGAAATGTTTAAATAATCCCAAATACCCTTTCAAGGTAAAAAACTAAGAAAATGTGTAACACATTTGAAAAATATTCCTTGAAAAAAATTAAAATTTTAACACTTAACACTGATATGCTATCTGGAAAAATCACTTACATCGACTGTTTCAGGCCACACATACCTGAAATATGAGGTTTCTCTCCCTACTGTATGGAACATTTTGTTTCTTTTTTTTTTTTTTAACATTTTGTTTCTTAATGGATCTCTTGGTCTTTGCTTGAGACTTTGGATAATAATGACTCTGGGCTTTCAATATCTAAAGACGTATCAGCTTTTCTCTTTCGGAAATTCAACACTGAAATCAAAGACATCCATTTCTCTCTTCTCATTCCAGTCTGGTACCAACTAATTTAGTATTCAGGGATACTATGAAAGTTTTTTCTACATGTGCCATTAGCTGCCACCTCTAGCACTTCTTTTTCCAGCTAATTTTCTCACTATTTAAAATAATTTTTTTTTTAAAAAATTGAAACAAATACAGTGAAAGCATTCCAAAATAGATTTACCCCATACTTAGCTCCCATCTCTTCCAGTTTGCCTACTGCCATGACCCAAATCCTCATCCTATATTATCTTGGTTCCCTGGTCACCATCCTTCAGGCTGGGGTTGCTGTATCTACCCACTTGCAGTAACATTTGGGAAAGAGGTACCCATCTGGATCACCTGGGCTCCATACATTTTCCTCCCTGTCTCATTGTGTAGTAGCTCGTCCACCTTTTCCTCATAATTAGAGTCAATTACCCTGCCAAGATGTTGACCCCTCTTCTTGCACATTAGTCCTAGGATACAAGGAGCCCAAAGGCTGTAGATTAAAATTTAATGGTTCCCTTACTGAGTCCCCTGCTAAAGGTATGCTTTTTTGGAAACCTATGTCCTCTTAACCTCTCAGAGCCCAGAGTTGTGAGAATAGGAATCACAGACTTTCCCCATGGGTCATTGGAAGTAATGGTAAATGGAGCCACTCCTCCTTTCAACCCTTGTTTTCCTTTCTTGTTGGGAGCAAAATGCCACATAAGGTCTTTGATTCAGTGCATATACTATGCCCTAGAGGATGGACGGTCATCCACACAAACTATCACCTCCAAAGTGAGTACTTCGGCTCTGTACTGAGTGGGCAGTTCCAAGGCTTTGTCTGGCTATCAACTTCTAGGTAGTGCAATATGAGCTATGACCAGCTGACCCCACCAGTCATGAGTCCTTTCCCACACCAATTTGATATAAAGTATGCCCCTTGTTCTGAGGCAGTGTTATGTGGGATTTCACACCAGTGGACTCGGTACCTATATCTTCAGGGAAGTGTACTGGCTAAGGCACTGTGGACAGAAACATCAAAAAACAAACCCATGCCTAGAATATACATATATTCTTGGGTGAATGAACCACTGGCCTTTCCAGAGTAGTGAGGGCCCAATAATATAATCAGCTTGCCAGCGAGAAAAGAATCTTATGCCGTACTGGGAGCTCAGTTCTTATCTCATTGCTGTCAGATTAGAGTCTACAGTAGCAATGAGTAGATGAGTCTTGGTAAGCAGGAGTCCATGACATTGGGTCCATGTATGACCCACATCTTTGTCACTGTCACTTGTGTGCCTATCCTGCCAGCACTGGGCAAACAAAGACAGAGGCTGCCTAACATTAAAACTGGTTGGGTTAAACTGTCCACTTGGATGTTTAGTGTCTATTCTGTACTGAATGTTCTCTGGTGGACATGAACTACTGATAGAAAGAACTTTCTATTTTGTGCCCAGTTCAGTTCAGTTCAGTCGCTCAGTCATGTCCAACTCTTTGCAACCCCCTGGACTGAACATGCCAGGCTTCCCTGTCCGTCACCAACTCCCAGAACTTGTTCAAACTCATGTCCATAGAGTCAGTGATGCAATCCAACCATCTCATCCTCTGTCATCCCCTTCTCCTCTTGCCTTCAATCTTTCCCAGCATCGGGGTCTTTTCCAGTGCATCAGTTCACATCAGGTGGCCAAAGTATTGAAGTTTCTGCTTGAGCATCAGTCCTTCCAATGAACACCCAGGACTGATCTCCTTTAGGATGGACTGGTTGGATCTCCTTGCAGTCCAAGGGACTCTCAAGAGTCTTCTCCAACACCACAGTTCAAAACCATCAATTCTTCAGTGCTCAGCTTTTCTTTTTTTGGGTGCCCATTCTTATTCACATGTTCCTATCCCAGATTATCTAGTCTCCAATCTTTCAATCTTTTTATTTCCAAGCTCCTGCTACATCTTTTGCCTCACCCATGATTCCTATATATTCAAACTAGTGCACCAGGGGCACTTTTCAAAATTGCTTCTGTTGGGAGAATTTGATCACTATTATTTTTGAGATCACCCCTGAGTGAGTCTACTGTGCATTTTTGATACATACACATATTCATTCATTTAATGTTTACTGAAAACCTACTCTGTGTGCCACTTGCTTTGCCAGGGTTTGGGAATCAAAGAGGAAAAAAGAACAATCTTATTAGTTCGGAGTCCAGGAGAAGTCAGGAAAAAATACATCATAACTGAGACTAGCAATATTAATAGCTTGCTGTCAAGGAAACAGATATAAATATTAGATGTTTTAAAGATAGAAATTACCAAGTAGCAAAAAAGATTAGCTCACAGACTAAACATGCACAGCTTCACAAAATTAAAGTTTTAAGTAAAAATAATTAATGTACAACCTGCAAATGTGATTATCAGTCTGTAGAGATGAAACCCAGTGTATGCTCTGGGTAAGTTGGCAAGAAAGTACCCATTAATACTGTAAATGTAGCACACCAAGTTTCTGAGATGATGTAATTCCTCTTTTTTCAAACACGTGGATCAGGGTAGATGTCAGGAGCCACCTGCCAACAATGGAATGGATTGCTGCCTTGGGAAGGTGATGGGAGATAGTGCCAAAGGAGGCAAAGAGAGAAAAGGGAGAAGGGTGTGCAAAAACAAAGATGAAGTATCACAGGACAATGTGTTCCTAAATAATAGAGATGTGCTTATTACAGTTCACTCTGTGTGGTTTCTGGCACAACCCCTCAAAATAAGTCAATTAGATATAGGCAAATGTTCTTGGCATTGCAAAATGATTGGTCAAAGGTCCAAAAAGAAAATTATATCCCAACTGAGATTTTGAAATAAAAATTCAAATTACTCCAAAAGGAAGCAGGCCAACAGTGTACTCCAAAAGAAGGTGTTATACATCTCAAATTCTAGGTCTCAATCTAGGTGCCTCGGTGAAAACAAGGGACCTCAACTTAGGAGACACCTATCAACAGCAGTCATAGAGTATCTAGACCCTCAAACAAACATTATATTAAGCCCATACCTTGAAGAATGTTTCTTCTCCTCTAAGTGTAGAAAGAGGGGGGAAAAAAAGCTAACCAAATTTCAACAGAATAAGCATTGAAACATTTGGTCAGCTACCCATGTCTTTAAGAAATCCAAAAATGGTTAAGAAATCTGGCTATGTATATCATGGAAAATATGGAATTACAATACTTCCAAGCCTTCCTGGATTTCATCAAAAAGTACCTCAGACCTCTGATATGACTCATCTATCCTAATGATGAGGGTGAAAACCAAAACATGTTTCTTGGTGGATGAGCTTACAGTACCGAGTGAACTACAACAGGCAAATCCAGAATTATTATCAAGACATCATGTTCAATCTTGGCAAGACAGTCATTCAACACCATCTGACAGCAAGAGATATTTTGTGATAAAGGGAGCCTTTACCAAAGAGTGGGTGTATTTTTGCCAGTGACTGGCAAAGGACTGTTTATAAAGTTTAAACAAGTAAGTGATAATTTTTAAAAAGGCATTAAGTGAGAATCATTTAAGTACCTAAAGAGTTCAGCTACATATGAAGTTAGTGGCATAAAACATTTCACCCTTGAGGAGTGTGCCAACCTATGAGCCCTCATAGGTAAGTAAAATCACTCTTTGGGGGCTGTGGATACCTCAACGGCAAACTTGTCCGTAACAGGATTCGTGTAAAATTTGTCTTATACCAATACATATTAGTAATCCAATATATGCTAAATACTGTTAAAATCCAATTTTAGACCATTGTTCCTGTGAAATATAATATGGCCATAAAATTCCTTTTCATTAGACTTGTCTATTTGATTCACTTCTTTCCTCATAGCTAATTAATGTCAGACCAAGTTCTGGATTCTAAAACTTACTCATTTAAAAAGAGTTGTTCACTGATTCTGTATAGCAATGAAGAGCATTTTCAAACACCAAATGCGCTTTTTTTCTTGGAGGTAAGAAGAGGTTTATGGGTTTAGCCAAAAACTTTAAGTTGATTCTTGTTAATTCTCCCATAGTCTTCGCCAAAAAAAAATTTATCTTTTAGAAGAAAAAATATATTAAAATTAATGTCAAAACTGTGTTTTTAATAGAATTTTATCAAATTGAAATCTCTAAGGTAAAATACTGGGGTTATTTGATAAGGAAATAATAAAATAGATTATACTTTGTAGCCTATCCACCTGTCATCATAAATATTACTTTGTTGTAGCATCACAGAGCATATCTACTACCTGGAAGAACCAAGATAATTTAATACTCCATGGTTAACTCCAGCAACTGTTTACCACGGATATTCCCCTTTCAATTTGCACTTTGCATTTGAAATACTCAGCTCTTATGAATTTTACTAGCATAAGAATGAAAATAAGAAGTATTATTAATACTATAAAATTAAAATTATCAATTTATAAGTCGAATCATTCGACAGTATGCTCTTTCACACAAGTAACAGAAACCCTACCGAATTTTAGACACCAAGAAAATCTATTGCCTCACATAATAGAGACTCTGAGAAAATTCATGTTTCAGGGCAAGTTATTGTAAGTGTCATCTAAACCAAAGGTTATTACATCCTTCTTTTCTTCCCTCCTTGCTTTGACCTGATTCACAGACTAACTAGATAGATGATGAATCAGGACCAAATGCCTAATCCAGGAAATAAAAAGAAATACACCATCCTCTGATGTGGATGGTTATCTCTTTGGGTTAAAGTCATTTTCTAGAATATGCACCAGTTGATTTCACTTCACAGTCCATTGGCTAGGATTGGGTCACATTTCCATTCTTGGACCTGTCACTAGCAGGGATAACCAACTTACCTTTAGGAGAACTAGTTATAGTGCTGTAGCTGGGATACGGTCATCTTCTCTTGGGGACACATGAAAGCATACAGGAGCATGTATACCTGAATAAATTCAAGTTTTATTAGGAAGAAGAGAAAAATGAACAGTGGGCAGGCAACCAAAGTGTGTCTTTACAGTAACTGCATTAGAATTATGAAGGCTAAACATTGAGGGTAAACATGGGTAGAACATTGCTCAGAGGGTAAGGATTTGAGATTAAAAATCTAAATCAAGTTAAGATAATATTTCTTTTTGTAGAACAAGGGATAGAGGTAACAACAACAACAAAAAAAATCCTGTAAACAGAGATTAAATTTAAGACAATACAGCTTTCAAGGACAAATATCTATCAGTATTGAAAAGTAAACAATTAGAAAAATTCCAGTGCAAATGCTATAGTTTATAACTGTGGAAACCAAAGCTTAAGAGTTTAAATTGTTCAAGATCATATAGGAAATCAGTGATAGGCAGATATGCTGAAATTCATGGGTTTCTTCCTGAATTCAATTCAACTCTGCACCAAGATTGTTTTTCACTGGATGTCATTTCCAGGAATAAAGATAGGTGCGTGATAATTTTTTGACACAAAAATCATTACTCTAAATTGTACAAAATGCTCTTATGTCAGCTCTAGCAATGGAAATGAAGCACCTCTTTTCTCATCGAGCATCCTACATTATTGAAGAAAATTATTAATATTGATACCAATGGCTTATCATGTACTATGTGCCTGGCACTTTACCAGGTGCTTTATAGTCATTATTGCTAATCATCCCAACTTCCTAAAAGGGAACTCTTAATATCCACTTTTGAAGATGAACTGAGGCTCAAAGGCTTTAAGTTACTTGACAGCAATCAAATTGTTTCTAGAATAAGGATTTAAACTTAGGTTTGTTTTCACTTTAAAGCTCATTCAAGCTACTAGCATTCACCAAAAGAAATTTTGTTAAATTCTTATACTGCTAGATGATCCATATAAAAAATCCCAGGTCAAATAAATTTGAGAATCACTGTGCTTTATATCCCTCTCCCTCTCATGGAGATTAAAGATGTACAATGTAGTATTTAAAAGTATGAGAAATTCTACAAAAAAAAAGAAATTTATCCAACTCAGTTTAACTACTGTTTCCTATCATTTGAAGATTAAATCATTTTTTTACTAATAGACATCAATATTCAGGGAAATAATGTCCAGTGGCACCCACTTTGGGAAATTCTGCACTACATTATTTGACATACAAAACACATAATGGATGTTAACAATCAAATTACATTTGAATGATAGTATCAATACGTAATTACACTAAACATATGAAAGCAGTTTAGGAGTCTTACTATGAAATGATTTTAGTTTTACAATTACTGCTCTCAAATGTCAAATCTTGCTTTCCCACTGAGTAGTAGGTCTCTTTACAACATCTTGATCAAATTACCTTTTTATGGTAATTATGGTCACTTTTCACATATAAAACTTAGTATCAAAATACAATAGAGAAAATCAGTGAAACAAAAGACTGATTTGTTGAGATCAATAAATTGGTAAACTTGTAGCCAGACTGAAGAGCAAAAAATGTTATAGTTCAGTTCAGTTCAGTTGCTCAGTCCTGTCTGACTCTTTGTGACCCCATGGACTGCAGCACGCCAGGCCACCCTGTCCATCACCATCCCCCAGGGTTTACCCAAACTCATGTCCATTGAGTCGGTGATACCATCCAACCATCTCATCCTCTATCGTCCCCTTCTCCTCCTGCCCTCAATCTCTCCCAGCAGCAGGGTCTTTTCAAATGAGTCAGCTCTTCACATCAGGTGGCCAAAGTACTGGAATTTCAGCTTCAATATCAGTCCTTCCAATGAACCTCAGGACTGATTTCCTTTAGGATGAACGGTTGGATCTTCTTGCAGTCCAAGGGACTCTCAAGAGTCTTCTCCAACATCACAGTTCAAAAGCATCACTTCTTTGGTGCTCAGCTTTCTTTATAGTCCAACTTTCACATCCATACATGACTACTGGAAAAACCATAGCCTAGACTAGACAGACAGGAGCCACAAATTACCATTTACAGGAATGGGAGAGGTAACAACTAGGACATGTCCATATAAGTAAAAGAAAACAGGAGAATATTATGAACAACTTTATGCCAATAAATTCAACATCTTAAATGACATGGTCAAATTTCTAGAAAGACACTGCAAAAAAGCTCACCCAAGAAGATAATCTAAACAGCTCTGTTTCAATGAAATTGAATTTGTAGTCAAAAACCTTCCCAAAAAGAAAATTCCAGCCCAGATGTTTTCAATGGTGAGCTCTAACAAATATTTAAGGAATAAACAATATCAATTTTACACAAACATTTCCAGAAAATAAAATGAAAGAAAGTGAAAGTGAAGTCATTCAGTGGCATCCAATTCTTTGGGACTCCATGGACTGTAGCCCACCAGGCTCCTCCATCCATGGGATTTTCCAGGTGAGAGTGCTGCAGTGGGTTGCCATTTCCTTCTCCAGAGGATCTTCCTGACCCAGGGATGGAACCTGGGTCTCCCACATTGTGGACAGATGCTTTACCGTCTGAGCCATCAGGAAATCCCCATGAGAACCATTTCCCAGTTCATCCTATGAAGCAAGCATTACTGATACCAAAACTAGACAAAATATATCACAATAAATCTACAGAACAATATTTTTCATCATTAAAGAGAAAATTCTAAACAAAAATTTTAGAGAACAGAGAAGAATTGATGCTGTTGAACTATGGTGTTGGAGAAGACTCTTGAGAGTCCCTTGGACTGTAAGGAGATCCAACCAGTTCATCCTAAAGGAGATCAGTTCTGGGTATTCATCGGAAGGACTGATGCTGAAGCTGAAACTCCAATACTTTGGCCACCTGATGCAAAGAGTTGACTCATTGGAAAAGACCCTGATGCTGGGAAAGATTGAGGGCAGGAGGAGAAGGGGACAAGAGAGGATGAGATGGTTGGATGGCATCACTGACTCAATGGACATGGGTTTGGGTGGACTCCAGGAGTTGGTGATGGACAGGAAGGCCTAGCGTGCTGTGGTTCATGGGGTCGCAAAGAGTCAGACATGACTGAGCGACTGAACTGAACTGAACTGAATCTAAAAATACATTAAAATTATAATATATCACAACCAAATGGGATTTATATCAGGAACAGAAGGAAAAATGTAATTTTTCTCAAAAAGCAATTAATATAATTCGACGTATTAAGAAATTTAAAAGTTAAAAATTCTTGATCATCTAAATAAGTACAGAAAAAGCACTCGAGAAAATCCAACATGTATTTTCCACTTAAAAAAAAAAAAAAAAAACCTCCCAGAAACAGGAGGGAACTTTTCAGTCCGATAAAGATCACCCATGAAAATCCCTTGGCTAACAGCTGAGGTAAAAGTGACATTTTTCCACGAAGAAAAAGAACAAAAAGATGTCATTGCTCATCACTTTTATTCATCATAATACTAGAGGTTTTGGATACTACATTAAAGCATGAAAAAGAAATATACAGCATTCAGACTGGAAAGTAAAATGTAAAACTGTTTTAGTTCACAGATGAAGTAATTATCTATGTAGAAAATCTGGTGAAATATGTGAAATAGCTACTAGAACTAGTGAGTTTAGCAAGAATAAAAGGTCAATAACCAAGTCAATTCTACCCTTGTATATGATAGAAGCTATCATAAGTTAAAATTTTGAAATTATCTATAATAACATCATAAATATGAAATATTTAGGGATAGATTTGCAAAAAGATGTAAAGGCCCAATACACTGAAAACTACAAAATTTGCTGCAGAAAATTAAAGAAAATCCAAAAGTATGGAGAAAGATATTGTGCACATGGATTGGAAGATTCAGTAATGTCAAAATGTCAGTTTTCCCTAAATTGATATGTAGAGTCCATGCAGTGCCAGTCAAAATCCAATTAGGCTTTTTCTGTAGGAAGTTCCAAGCTGAAAGGAAAGGCAAAAGATCTAGAAGAGCCAAAACACCATGGAAAATGAAGGGTAAAGTCAGAGAATTTATGTTACCTGACTTCAAATCTTATTATAAAACTACAATAAAGAAAACAATGTGCTGTTTAAATACAGACAAATAGATCAATGATCACATATACATATAGACAACTGATATTTGCAAAAGGTCCAAAGATATTTTAGAGGAGAAAGGATAGTCTGGTAACAAATTATATTGGAACTATTAGAAATCCACATGCAAAAAAAACCACGATGTACAACAATTAACACAAACGAACTATATACTGAAGTTAAAAAGCTAAATCTAGAAAACAATACAGGAAAGATTCTTACTGATCTTGGGTTGGGTCAAGATTTCATCTTTTGTGTGTGTTTGTTTTGTTTTGTCTTTTATTAATTGATACTGGAGTATAGTTGCTTTACAATGTTGTATTCGTTTCTGCTGTACTGAAAGTGAATCAGTTATACATACACACGTACTCACTCTTTTTTAGATTCCCTTTCCATCTAGGTTATTCTAGGGGAAGTGGTTTAAAAGAGCACAGATTTTGGCTTTTATTCAATGCCTTTAACAAGGTATTGCAAGAAAGCAATGAGATGAGGAAAGACTTGCACAGTCTTCAAACAGAAATGAAAGAAGACAGAAAGAATCCAGGCTCTTAAAAATTCAGAAAAGCTAACTCTTTCTTTCTAGATTCTAAAAGGTAAGAAATCATAAGGCTTTTGAATAACAGAGGCCCTGGGTGTGTGCTCAGTCATGTCCAACTCTTTGCAACCCCATGGACTCCAACTCTTTGCAAGCCCGCTAGGCTCCTCTGTCCATGGTATTTTCCAGGCAAGAATATTGGAGCTGGTTGCCATTCCCTTCTCCAGGGGATCCCCCTGACTCAGGGATTGAACTCGGATCTCTTGCATCTCCTGCATTGGCAGGCAGATTCTTTACCACTGTGCCACCTGGAAGGCCCCAACAAAGGCCCAGTAAGACTTAACTGAACTAGAAATTCAGTTCTGCTTTGAGACTGAATTGAGGATAGTGCATTTCCACCACAAATTATTGTTTCATATAACCTCAAGGTACTTGCCCTTAAGGTCCAAGCTGAGAGAAGCATGGATGGGAGGTAGCAAAGGCATAAGCCAGGTTTGAAACATTTATTTGGGAACAAATGTCAAATATGCTTATTGACACGTGAAAACAGATTAGAACCAAGTAGATCAAAATCTTCCTAAGGTGTTAAGAACATGGCATTACCAAAGAAATGATATAGAGCTTTGACTTCTTGAACCTTCACCAATCCATGGGTGCCCAAACTTATCTGATCAGAAAGTAGACTGCAAAATCTGACCAACTCCCAAGGAGTATATGCCCAAAGTGCACTTGAGACGTGGCCTTGGAGGATAATAGACAAGAAGGAACCTCAAGAAGAATAGAGCCGGGGCCTCACAGAGCAGTGGTCAGGAATGGTCCTCGTAGAGGGCAGAATAAAAATCCAACCCAGAACTGCCACAGCAGAGGGCCCTTATGATGCCTGCCCTCCAGGAGTTCATTATTGCTGTTTACCAGTCACTGCTGTGTATCTCTCATTCTTCCTCGTTTGGAAGAATTACTCTGTCCCTGCTGTTACTCTGACCCTGCTTCATTATTAAGTATTAGGTATGGAGGCAGGGGGGTGAGCAGATAATTTTCCTTTTAAATTCATAGTCACTGGACTAGCAGAAGCTATATCTGAATCCTATTTTTTTAAAATGTCTGGAGATGATATACACTGAACCTGTGGAGACAGGGTAAGTAAATTCCATGAGTACTTTGGCCAACAGATATGAACAGCTAACTCATTGGAAAAGATCCTGGCACTAGGAAAGATTCAAGGCAAAAGGAGAAGAGGGTGGCAGAGGATGAGATGGTTGGATAGCATCACTGATCTAATGGACATGAACTTGGGCAATCTCTGGGAGATGGTGAGGGACAGGGAAGCCTGGCATGATACAGTCCGTGAGGTTTCAGAGTCAGACATGACTTAGCGACTGAACAACAAAGAAGTTTAAAACGGATATTTGTTGACTACACTGTGGAAGACTCCGCTCCTTAATCAAACCCATTCATTTCCCTTTCTCTTCTTGCTGGTTACACAAATAGGCTACATTTCCTAGTTCCCCTTGCATTTAGGTCTAGCCAGGAGCTGGAATTCTAGGCAAGGATTCCATTGAATGGAAATGATTTATATCACTTCGGTGGTTGGCCCATGTTATTGAATCGTGTCCTGCCCCAATCCATATGTTGAGGCCGTAAGGCCAGTGCCTCAGAATGTGACTATTTGGAGAAAGGTGATTAAATTAAACTGAGATGATTAGGATGGGCCCTATTCAAATCTGGTATCAGGAAATTTGGACACACACAGACACCAGGGACGTGCACATACAGAAGACAGACCATGTGAGGACATAGCTAGAAGATGGCCATCTGCACGTGAAAGAGCAAGGCCTAGAAGAAATCAAACTTGCTGACACCTTAATCTTGGACTGCTACCTGCCAGAACTGTGAGAAAAGCAATTTCTGTTGTTATGGCAGCCCTACCAAGCTAATAAAGCCCATAAAACTTCCCCATATATTATAATCCTCCTGGTCCTCCCTTTCTGGTTGGACGGAATGGAGATGACCCCCCCAGGACAAAGTTGGAATCCCTGTGCTGCAAATGGCAAGGTTACAAGCTGGAAGGAGTGCCTGAAGGAAAACCATCCAACCAGGAACATCCACACTGCGCAATCACATGGATGAAAAATTTTATTTTATTTTATTCTGAAATATAGGGGTTTGTTAGTTACAGCAGTATCACTCTCAACTAGCACACCCCACAAGGCTGATGATTCCCTTTTCCCTCTCCAGTTCTCTTCTTAGTCACTATTGGCAGGGGGTGGAATGTACTTTTCACCTCTTAATAAGCCCTGTGGGAATATGGCTGGCTTCGATTACAAACTGGCTTTCAAAGTAGGATACTTAGTACCTCTTGTCCACAGTTTGAGGCCTTAACCACAACTCTTGGACACAGTGCATTTTCCACTCAATATCCTCTAACATATTTTAAAAATAGGTTGATTAAGGTAGAAGAAATAAAAAATTCACAATTGTATTAATAATAAAAATACATTCAATTTATGTGTCATTCAGTGGGAGAACTTCCATTATTTATTAGGCAATGAGGAAGCTATCTATTATTTTTAAAAAACATTACACTGCTGTAAAGAACCTCATATAACTGTCTTATCTTTTAAGACCACCTTCAGAAAAACAAAGATTGGTTGTAAGCAATGGATAATGAGCCAGTATCACCAACCATGGCCAGTATTGGACACTTATGATGGCCATATGAGTGGGTAGAGAGACATTTTCTGTAAGTAGGGTGACAATATGTCTCAGTTTGTCTAGAAGATCCTTGCCTGTAGTTATAAAGTCTGTACTGATTTAGATGATAAATTCAATGAACATCTTATTCATTGGATAAGTTAAGTATACATATTGAGAGAAGGGACAGAAGAAAGAGCCCCTTGGAAAATGTTAAGGAAAGCTTTTGAAACTGCACAGCACAGATTGGGACTTGAACCCACTGTCTTTTAATTGAAATCACACACCTGTCTCAGGACTTAATGAAGCTCAGGTTTTTAAGTCTGATCACAGAAAGAACTCAGTGAGAGACAAATTGATAAGTAAGAAGTAGATTTATTTAGAGAAATCCGCATGCCATAGACAGAATGCAGTCCTGCTCAAAGGCAAGAGGGGTCCTAGGGCATGCAATCATCTTGGAAAGTGAGAGTGGCCATGAGACAAATGCACTCCACAGACAGAGTGTGGGCCATCCCAGAAGGCCAAAGGCCCTGAAATACAGGATGGTTAGTTTTTATGGGTAATTTCATAGGATAATGTGTGGGAGGATTACTCCAACTATTTTGGAGAAGGGGTGGAAATTTCCAGGAATTGGGCCACTGCTCACTTTTTGGCCTTTTATGGATGGCCTTGGAACTGTCATGAAACCTGTTGGTGTGTCATTTAGCATATGCTAATGTAGTACAGTGAGCGTATAATGAGGCTCAAGGACTACTGGAAGTTGAATCTTCGGCCCTCTTGGACCTAATCCGTTCTAACCAGTTCTTGTCATATCCTCAATGGCTATGTCATTCTTTCAAAGATTCTGCCCTGCCCTCTTGTTTCCTGTTACATTTTCATTAAAACTGTATGCCTCACTCCTAGAGGGATTGTGTCCTCTCTTTTACATGGTTCTTTCTAAGGGTAGCTGTATTAGTCTGCTCATGCTGCCATAACAAAATACCATAGACGGGACAGCTTAAAAATCACTGCAGATGGTGACTGCAACCATGAAATTAAAAGACACTTACTCCTTAGAAGGAAAGTTATGACCAACCTAGACAGCATATTAAAAAGCAGAGACATTACTTTGGCAACAAAGGTCTGTCTAGTCAAGGCTATGGTTTTTCCAGTGGTCATGTATGGATGTGAGAGTTGGACTATCAAGAAAGCTGAGCACAGAAGTGATGCTTTTGAACTGTAGTGTTGGAGAAGACTCTTGAGAGTTCCCTGGACTGCAAGGAGATCCAACCAGTCCATCCTAAAGGAGATCAGTTCTGGGTGTTCATTGGAAGGACTGATGTTGAAGCTGAAACTCCAATACTATGGCCACCTGATGCAAAGAGCTGACTCATTGGAAAAGACCCTGATGCTGGTAAAGATTGAAGGCAAAAGGAGAAGGGGACGACAGAGGATGAGATGATTGGATGGCATCACTGACTCAATGGACATGAGTTTGGGTAAACTCCGGGAGTTGGTGATGGACAGGGAGGCCTGCGTGCTGTGGTCCATGGAGTTGCAGAGAGTAGGACACTACTGAGCAACTGAACTGAACTGAACTGGGCAGCTTAAACAATAGACACATATTTCTCATTATTCTGGAGGCTAGAAGTCCCAGAATGTCCAGCACAGTTTCTGGTCAGAGTTCTCTTCCTGCCTTACAGATGTGTCCTTACATGACCTTTCTCAATGCAGGCACATGGAGGGAGAAAGAGATCTTTCCCTTCCTCATTTTTTAGGCCATCAATCCTATCAGGTTAGTATTAGACTTCACCTGAGTTTAATTGCTTCCAAAAGCCCTGTCCCAAATACAATCACCTTAGGAATTTGGGCTTCAACATGTGAATATGTCAGGTGAATATGTAAATATGTCAGGACAGTTCAGTCCACAGCAGTGGTTATGGTTTTTGAGGTACTCCTATTAATTGTTTTCCTATTATTGTACCACAGTTTAAGTGGAAAAGTCAGAATTGTGTTTACACTTTAAAAAAAAATTGCTTCTTGGCAGATGCCACAGCATTGGCAAGCCAAGATCAAAGAAAGCCAGAATTGTGAGCAAGAGTCTATATTTGTGTTAGTAATGTTTTGTTATAAACCAACAAGTATGATCAGCAGAATCCAAGGCTGAGAGATAAAGGACTTTGTATTGTAAAGAGTGATTGGGTAACTGAGTTTCTTTGTTGTGTTCAGCCTAGTTCCATCAGAAAACAAGAATGGACTTATTGGGATGTGCATTGGTTCATTAAGAGACAGTGTGACCTATGCTTACTTTTCACCTTAGGGCAAGTTATAATTGATAATTGGATGTCTGTGTGCTTTAGAAAATTACTGCTTACTTACATTCAACAATTACTCATGAACCAGAAGAAAATATATAGTGTCATAAGTGTGTTTTTCCTTTCTTCATAAAGCAAATTATCTTCCTTAGGTACTTTGTTTCTGAGATTACTTCTCAATTTTACCAAAACTGTCTTGTGACAATCATCTACGACTGACTCTAATAAAGAAAATCTGACACAGTGATAATCAAAATTACAGCTTGACGACTATGAAAATGCTGAGCTTCAAAAGCAAATGGAAAATAGAAATCTATCTTTCCTGGGGAAAAAAAAGGAACCTCTTGTGTAGATAGGAGACATAATTTTAATGAAATCATTAAATTTACAGGAGCCCCAGATGGTAGTAAAATCCTTCGCATTTTTAGATTGGACCAGAAAACCTTAAACTTACAAAAATCTTGGTTTGTAAATGATAGGGCAGCAACCTGAAGAAAGTCAGAAACTCTGGGAAGAACTGGTTATCTTACAAACCAGGTGTAATACTACAAACAAGTCTATCTGTGCTTATTGATACAGGGACAAGAGGTAAAAGACAAAATAATAATGTGGCCTGAATTGAAAGTAGATCAAAGCCCTGTAGGAGTGGCGATTTGTTTGGAGAGACAATAGGGAATGACAAATGCAATGAAGGAAAAGATAAGGGAGTTACATCTAAATAGCTTGTTGTTGGCATCTTATATTCCCAACAGAAGTTAGAGAAGAGGATGTGGAATGCACCAAGGGGTAAAGGATGCAAGGACTTCAGAACAAAAATTATGAACGATCCCAGAGAGAAAACAAAAACAAGAAGTGTTTAAACATTATCTGACAATAAAAGTTAGGGATGAATTTATGAGTAACTGGATCACATCAAATTTATCCCTTGCCAATTTCCCTTCCACTCTCCACCCCTCAGTATAGAAAATGGGATTTTTAAAGCTGAACCAGAAAGTAGCTCATGATTGCTGATGGAGATCACAAATGATATAATAAAATGTTGTGAAAGAAGAAGCTGTTGCTATGATAGAATGCGGCCACTGATTCTTACTGAAAGTGCCTTGCTTTTGAAAAGCAAATACAATGAAACCTTAGTAAGACCCAAGAGAAAACCCAGTAGCCTTAGGTTACATCAACTATCTCTCTATAAGAACAGGAGGCATCCCTAATCCTGTACCAAGAAATTTACCTGAACCAGGAAGAGAAGGGAATGCTCTGCTGATTGAGCCAGAAAAAGAATGGCCATACCTCAGAAAAGAGAAAGCCACACAAAATTTCACAAAATTATACAACTTTGCCCAATCTCAGTTTGCTTCATAAGCTCTTCTTCACTTTTTCTTTCAGTTTGCTTAACACTTTTAGACAGGCTGGCACCATTAAATGAAGCCAAAATAGGATCAGTGCAAAGTATTATTAGTTTAAGGATATGAAGTTAATGCCTAAGAAATAGAATCATGGTGCTCCCTTAGAGCCATGATAACTGGGCCAAGGTTGTAGAAATACTTACTCCCACAGCTACTTGAAGACTCCCCTTGCTATTTTAACCAGAGTAGTGCCTATCTACCTTGGAAGCCTTGACCAACACTCTCAAATCCTCACTGATCTCTGATGATTGCCTTACTAACAATCTCAACTTTTCTTCTTAATTATTCAGCCCACATTTGTTGAATGTCTTCTATCAATACATCCCAGGTTGTTAAGCATCTTCACATTTTGTTTGTAAGCTCTTGGAAGTAGTATCTTCTTCATCTTTACATCCCTTTCAATAACAACACTTCCAGTGTCTTGCTCTGTGCACAGCACACAGTGTATATATTAGTAATTCCATGATATTCTAAAACATGTCTATTGAAAATAGAAGGGATTTAGGGTCAGACACTCATGAGCCTGGTACAGCAACTTTCCCTGTGCTTCTTTTATGAAATTTCTCATTCATTCTCAGAGCATTTATTCATGTATTTCCCTGAGGGAGAGCTCAAGAGTATCTGAGAAATGGAGAAGTTGATGTCTGGAAGGATTTCGTACCTATCTTCTCTCCATTCATATGATCTGGACAAGTTAATTAACTTAGTTATGGCTCTGTTCTCTCATCTCTAAAATGAAAATGATGATACACACATTATACGATTTTCATTTTACTTTTCAGAATATATAAGATAATATACATGAAGTATTTACTTAGTTCTATGCCCAGTAAGAACTCAATAAACATTTACTATTAGTATTTTGGGCTTCCTTGATGGCTCAGTGGTAATGAATCTGCCTGCCAATCAGGAGATGCTGGTTTGATCCCTGGGTCAGGAAGATCCCCTGTAGAAGGTAATGGCAACCCACTCCAGTATTCCTGCTGGGAAATCCCATGGACAGAGGAGCCTGGAGGGCTACAGTCCAGGGGGTCTCAAGAGTCAGACATGACTTAGCAAGTAAACCACCACCACTAGTCTTTTAGTATTTCACCTCTAATTAGTCTCTGTAATATCCCTGTTGATCCTCCTGATATTCTCTTCTCAAAGTTTCCCAGATTTTTCATAGCCATTTGTAGGGTTCACACACAACCTCCTACATATTCCTAAACATTCTCCAGGATTCTTCTTTCTCTCACTTTCCACATCCAATCAAGCAACTTTACTGGTTCTACCTCCAAATCTATTCTGAATCTGTCTGCTTCCTCCTGGCCAGACCACTGTGACAAGTCCAAGCTACCATCTTCTCTCACCTTCCCCACTAAAGCAGTCTCCAAAATGGCCTTGCGGCTTCTATTCTTAACCCTCTATAATCTTTAGTTCACACACCAGTCAAAGTGATTTATAAACCTAAATTATATCACGCTATTCATATTACTAAAACTTTACAGTACCTCCTGATCCCAATTATAATAAAATCCAAAGAAAACTCTTTTTTTTCTTCAAATATACCTCTCATTGTCATCAGGCTTTTGCACTACTACTGCTCCTATAGGAAGTGCTCTCTCACTTAACGCATTTATCAGTGTCTCTTTTTTTCTCCTTTCAGATCTCAGAATAAACATGAAGAGATCTCTTGATCTCTTCATAAATGCTTTCTATGGCCACCCTATGTACAGTAGCCACTCAGATACTCTTGTTTTAAAAAGTTGCTAAGTCAGTATTACTGTTTACCCTTGAACAACTAGGGTCTGAACTGCACAGATCCATTTATAATACAGATTTTTTTTTCAATAAATATATACTTGGTCCTCTGACCCATCATATGTGCATGGGTTTCACACCCATGGAAGAATTCAACCGACCTCTGATGGAAATTTCCATTGGTAATTGGTCAAATCCTCAGATGTAAAACACACAGATATGGAGGGCAGATTATTCTACAATATTTTATGTAAGGTACTTCAGTATTCACAGATTTTGGGTGCAGGAGGGCTCCTGGAATGAATTCCCTCTGATCCTCAGAGACCACTGTATTTATTGATAACCACCCTCCCCCACTTCTATTGCAGTGCACTGTACTTTAGTGGTTTAGAGTCTAAAGGACAAACTCAAGCCTACGTATTCATTGATTCCTTCTGAGGTACATTTCTCATTAGAATTATTTTTCTATCATCAACATGCAGTTGGTGACAGAAATGCAATAATCTCTAGTTATTTAGTTTGCCCGACAAGTACTTAATGACTTTCAGTGTACAAATCACTGTGCTAGCATTCTAGGTAATGTTAGGGAGAAATCACCTTCTCCTTCCTGTGCTGAAGGGTGCCAGTGATAATTCCTGTGATCCTCAGGATACTGGAAGGAGTGCACTGAAAAGTCTTGCTCTTATAAGGATTACATTTTAGTGGAGGAAAATAAAGAAACAAAGACTGAATGAATGAACAAGAAAAATATCTGGTAGAGATACATAATACAATGTAATAAACAGTGACTTCAACAAAACTCAGTTTCTATTAACAAAACTTTCATAGATTACATACAAATTGAGGGAGGGAATTACAATGACGAAATATTTCCTCTAGTGCTTGTCTCTATAGACATATTGCCTAAGTGCTCAGCTATACAATTTCTTTCCATTTTATTCAGTTTTACCCTTGGGGTGTTTCGAGTGACAGATATGTATTTTAATGGATGGCTTCTACTAACAAAGTTCTCAAAAGCAGTCCTCATTAACACAAATCAATACTGTGTCTATGTTTGCAACATATCTCACAATGTTTCCATAGATCTTGACAATGCTCTTTCCAAATGTTCATCTTCCTTAAATTCTTATATAAACTAGTCTTTTTCCCCATTAATTTTTCTCTCATGTTATGCATAGATAGATCACAATAATAGCAGCAACTGAAATGAATTTTCAGCTTGGAAAGAATTTGCAGAGTGATCTCTCAACCTCATTCAAGTTCAGGAAAAATTCAGTTCAGGTTACCTTTCATCATCCTTGGTGTTTATCCTAGGAATTCCATCATCAAGAGTAGCCCAGGGCAGACTTAGCCAAGTTGACACAACAGAACTCAATTTTTCAAGGGACTAGGAAAAGAAAACTCCCAGTGTGTTAGAAGAGTTTCTGATCTTTAGGTGAGCATTTTACATTATGAACAGAGAAGCATCTAATGCAAGATTTATTGGTAAAACTCTTAGGGTTCTATTTTCCAAGTTGCATAAAACCATGTGACATTTCCTTCCATTATGTATTTTAAACTATATCAGGGGCATATACTTTTAAAAGGAGGAGAAATTTCAGAGTTAAGCTGCCAGAATCCAAACCATCACCATTGGTATGCATGATTCTCTAGAATAGTGCTTTAGGGTAATCACTTCCTACATATCAGAATTAAGAAAAATAATTCATCTAGTTAGAGTCATATTTTAAGTAGCATAGTATTTATTTAAGTATAAATAAGCATGGCCTCTTCAGACCTGCTATAACCCCTTTTCATTCATATTGCATGTGCCTTTAATACCACCCAATCCCACTCTGCGGGCTTCCCTGGTGGTTCAGATGGTAAAGAATCCGCCTGCAATGCAGGAGACCTGGATTCAATCCCTGGGTTAGGAAGATCCCCTGGAGGAGGGCATGGCAACCCACTCCAGTATTCTTGTCTAGAGAATCCTGATGAACAGAGAAGCCCAGCCGGCTATACTGCATGGGGTCGCAAAGAGTCAGACACGGCCGAGCAACTGAACACACATATTCCAACCCCACTCTGAAGTTTTCCTCCTGAGAACAACCATCAGAAAGGTCAGGTTCTTTTATAAATAAATTTAAGTGAAAAGAGACACAACTGGTATTTTTCATTTAGTTCTAAATGGGTTTGTTAGCATCTTATGAACATACCGTATTAAAACTAATGATACTCTTCTTATACCAGGATTTTTTCCCAGTTTGCTTCTCATAAAGCAAATATATACAGCATGACTGAGCTGCTGTGGAAACATTCTTTGCTTTGCACTGACAGCTTTGCCTTAATCAACTACAAGGAAATCCCCAAACTTCAATCAGGGACTAGAAGCGAGCATAGCAGTTGCAGTCTAGAAAAGTTAGGGTTTTTACACTCCATGGTCACAACTGCCAATTCAGTGCACTTGGGCAAGATACTTAGCCACCCTATGCTTTAATGTCCATATCTGGGAAATGAGGCCAATGAAAATGCCTACTGTGTAGAATCACTGTGAAGATTACATGAGAAAATATTTATAATATGCTTTATAAATATGTTTGACACATAGTTAGTGCTTAATAAATGTTGGTCAGTATTCTAATTGTGCAAGTTATAGATTAGAATGTATAAGAAGTAATGCATCAACAGTGGTGTGAGAAGCAGTAAAAAGGGGAAGAAAAAGTTATATGCAGTCAAAGACTAGTTCTTTTCAGTGTTGTTTTGATTTTTATCTGTGCATTAATAACTTTTAAATTATTAATGGAATTCCTGTAAGAAAAATAACATGCAAGCACAAGGCTAAAACTACCATTCTAATTCCCCTTTTCATGTTGAAATAATTGTTTTATAATGCCAATTCTAGTGTTCTTAGGAATGCAGTTAATAGTTTATAGCTAGTTCATAGTCTCATCATAGCCACAAGGCAGATAAGAAAATTGTGAAACCATAAAAAGTATACTAAGAATGATAAAGATTTCACAGAAGAGCATTTTCTACTATATGGGCACCTCAAAGCAGTAAGTTCTATCTACTAATGCTTTTGACACTCTTGAAAATTCCCCCTACAAAAAATTTTGTCTAAGTGGTGTGACTAAATATATAGATTGACAGATTAACTCTCAAAGTTTACAAAGTGCAAGATTTCCAATCCAGTTAGAATTCCTCTTATCATGAAGGCAAAAGGGGGCAGATCAAAGGCAAATAATGTGAGTGAACCCAGTTGAAAAGTCATTACAGTCCATTTCATAGAAACAGTCTACTAAGTAAATGATATATTATTTATACATATATATTTTAATATATAGAAATTACATGGTTAATCCTGCTATAGGACACCAAATTTACCCTTCTTTGGTTCTAGGATCACAGGTTAATAATTTCCAATCCTGACTAGTTATATGAAGGTCCAATTGACCTTATAATATATGAATTAGACACTTAGATACTTAGCCATAACACTTGGCACTGAGTATAAATAACTTCTTGGGAAAACATTTATTTACTACCTTATCTAAATATTTCTCCTCTGGCTAATATGAATCATTTCAACCAGTTTATTGCTTCATAGTACTAAACACTATATGAAAATGCTTATTTATTTATTCATGTTCTTGTTTAACGTCTGCCACTCAACTCCATACATGTATTTGGTTCACCTCCATACATCAAGTACATACTACAGCACCTAGCACACGGCAAGCACTCTTTAGAGATCCAATAAATAGAAATAAATGGGCTTCCCTGGTGGCTCAGAGGTTAAAGCGTCTGCCTGCAGTGCAGGAGACCTGAGTTCGATCCCTCGGTTGGGAAGATCCCCTAGAGAAGGAAATGGCAACCCACTCCAGTATTCTTGCCTGGAGAATCCCATGGATGGAGGAGCTTGGTGGGCTACAGTCCACTGGGTCGCAAAAAGTCCGACATGACTGAGCAACTTAACTAACTAACTAAATAGAAATAAAAGTTCTGCAAGAGGTAGACCTAGACAAACTTATCAACATCACAACTTTATAGACATGATATTTTGTTGGGCAAAAGAATAGCAGCACAAACTTATTAAATAAATTTGTTTAATTTCATTCCTTTGTTTTGAATTCCACTATTTTTAATTTTTTTTCTTTGTTTCTTTTATCTTCTCTTGTTAATGTAGTTTAAAAAAAATCAACTGGAATTGTAGTGCCTTATACAGTAGTTCTTGTAAAGACCAATTTTGTGCTCAGTCGTGTCCGACTTTTTGTGACCCCATGGACTATAGCCCTCCAGATTCCTTTGTCCGTGGAGTTCTCCAGGCAAGAATACTGGAGTGGGCTGCCATTTCCTTCCCCAGGGGATGTTTTCAATCCAGGGATCAAACCCGTGTCTCTTGTGTCTTCTCCACTAGCAGGTGGATTCTTTACCACTGTGTCCACTTCTTGTAAAACATTACCAAATGTCTTCCAAAGAAATCATTTCTTCACCTATGGAGAGGAGATGTCTAAATTCCTAATGAAAGGATAGATTGAAATCTTTTCCTTTCCTGGGCAGATAACTAAGCATGAGTTCTCTAACAAATCAGCAAGGTGTAGAGTTGAAGTATTTGCTGAAACAAGCATCGGTTTAATCTCAAGCACAGCCAAATCCCTTTCATCAGAATAAACTAGGCCTTCACTTAAATTCATATCTCAAGTTAGAATGAATGCTTGTGCCTTTTTAATTCCTAGCACTATAAAAGAGTTCATGAACTAAAGTAAAATTACTCCAGCTGCTTGTGGACAATTATTAAAATTGAACAAAAGAAATATAATTTGTAGAGAGAGAAAATGGACAAATAACAGCCCCAAATTCAAAAGTATGCAAAAAGAAGTTCTCAGTAGTTTACAAAAGCATCACCAAAGATTTTTCTTGCAACTATTGATTATATAGCCATGGGATAAGTTTGTCCCTAGACAGGTAAGCTGTAGAGACTAATGTTATGGCACCATTTGAACTCAAATTGAATTTTAAGAAGTCATCTTAGGTTCCATGAATTACTTCCTGAATAACTTCCAAGCCATTTGCCAATTCATTTTGAAAAACTTTTACAATTGTAACTGATGAGTGAAATATGATCAATTACAGCAAGTTGAATTTTTTTCCAAAACTTTTATGTTTCTACAGATAAAGATTCCTGAAGACATCTTTGATAGTAATCTTACAATGCTGTATTGTTTGGGAGTTGGCAAAATTGATACTTGGTGAATTGGTGCTTTTGTTATTTTTTTCCCCAATTCAATTTCCTCAAATTTCCTAGGGAAGTCAGATTATCTTGTATGTTACTCCTTTCATGAGTGAATACTTCTTTGACATGTTAGATGAGTAACGACAAAGCTGTCTATAATTTCTTTTGACCACTTTGTCATACCAAGAAGGATCTTATGCAACAGAAATAAAATGCAAAATAGAATCTGATTAATAAAATAAATCATACAACCTATTGGCAGTGTCTAGAGATATAACAGATATTTAAGGAGATACTCAGGACTCACAAGTTAAACAGAATCTATTGTCCTGTTTAATTTCTTTCATGCCATTTTCATTGTCTGTAACACTCTTGTTTATTTACTAGTTACTTGTTCATTGTATCTCTCCCTACCTCTCCCTCCCAGTCACAATTCCAGCTTCAAGAGCACAGAGAGTTTGTCCTGTTTCCTGCTGTAACCTGGACATAGTTGAGGTTTTCAATCAATATTTGTTAAATTAGTGAAATCAGAAGAATGGGACAAGTGTTGATTGACTTCATGAAGAAAACATCTTGACCATTAAATTGTTTCATTTAATAAAGCTGTAGTAGGTTGACTAGAACCCCTTTAAAGATACATCCAAGTCCTAATCTCTAGTACCTCTGAATGTCACTTAATTTGGAAATAGGTTCTTTGTAGATGTAATTAAGTTAAATATCTTGGGATGAAATCATCCTAGATTTAAGGTGGGTCCTAACTTTGATGGCTGAACATCCTTAAAAGAGAAGGAAGAAGCAGTTTTGAGACACAGAGGTCGTTTGGGAGAAGGTCATAGGAAGATGGAGGTAGAGACTATAGTGATGCATTTACAAACCAAGAAACCTCAAAGATTCCTGACATCTATCAGGAGCTAGGAGAGTGGTATGGGATAGATTTTCATCAGAGCCTCTAAAAAGAACTAATCAAGCCAGTAACTTGATTTTGGAAGTCTGGCCTCCAGAACTAGGAGAGAAGAAATTTTTGTTGTTTTAAGCCACCAATGTGTGGTAATATACTGCATCAATCCTAGGGAGCTAAAACAAAAGTAAACTGAAATCACAATTATTTAACTTGCTCTTTTTTAAATAATGGCAGAAAGAAAGATAAGATCAACTAATTACTCATCCATCAGTGTGATTAAAAGAGACTATATAAGAAGTTTTCATGAATAGTATTTTCTAATAAATAGTAATGAAAATCACAAAGTAATGGAAGTAGCAGTTTGGTCAGGTAATAGACAAACGAGGCAGTGATGTCAGACACTGCATTCAAATCCTGGGTCTACCTCTTACTATATGACCTTGGACAAGTTCCTTGACCTCTTTGACTCTTCCCTGGAAAATGAGGATAATAATAGTATCTAAATGCAAGTAAAACACTTCAGCAGGGCCTACAATTCAGGCAGTGCTAGTGATTATTCATGAACTTCTTAATTACCACTTAAGAGAACACAGTTATGCAAAGAGAGCATGGGATTGGTATTAGTTGAAGGCAGCAGGGGGGAATACACCAAGTAATCTGCTTCTGACTTTAAAAGCTTTCTAAAATGAAACCATAGGTTTCAAAATTCTGTGACTTAGGGTTTCTGCCTCCTTTTTTCTTCTATTCTCTCTCTAGCAATTCTTTCTGTCTGAAAAGAAGTGCTTCTTCTACTCCTTTATTAAGTATCTCCTTCAGCATCCTAATGCTTTTGGAAAAAAGAAGGAATGGGAGCAAGTCAAGTGTGGAAACCACAATCCTTATCTCCTATGTCAATGGCAGAGATTAGGTGCATTCCATTTTAGCGCTTGAAGGTACATGCAAAACCATCCAGTTCAACTCCTTTGTTTACAGATGGCCAGAGAGTTTATGAAACTCATCTATGATTACTAGGTGCTGTGAGGGCAAAACTCTAGGGTATCTTATTGTGTGCTCAGTCGCTTAGTCATGTCTGACTCTTTGCGACCCCATATGTCGTGGTCCGGGCGCAGGTTGGAAAAGAATTTCGACATGAGACACAATGAGAGGGAAATAAAGTTTATTAGAATGGGAGATGCTGTTAGAACAGCGGGCCAGCTCAAGGGAGAACTGACGTTGAACAGGGATCCTTATTCGACTTTTATACCCAGGGTACAAGGAGTGGGATAGGGGCCTTGCAGGTCATTTGCTGATTGGATGAGGCGTGTATATGGTGGGGGGGCGGGGAGGAAGAGTAAGGCAAATATCTTCTCCCTATGCGGTAGGAGGGGAGACAAGTTATACTGCTCAGGAGGACCTGAAATCCATTAATAGTTACAACATGGGGGAGGGAAGGACGATAAGGATCTGGTTTTTCTGTTCCTGCATTCCAAGACCCTCCTTGGTTTTATCTGCTCTTTCATCCTCAGGTCACCACACCAGGGACTGTAGCCCACCAGGCTCCTCTGTCCCTGGAATTTTCCAGGCAAAAATACTGGAGTGGGTTTCCATTTCCTGCTCCAGGAGATCTTCCTGACCCAGAGATGGAATCCATGTCTCCTGCATTGGCAGGCAGATTCTTTACCACTGCACCACCTGGGAACCCCATGGGTATGTCTTTAGCTTCTATATATATATGTATGCTAGCACAGATCCTCCATATAAAAATAAACAAATGACTGACAAGTTAGTTGATGCCATTACTACTAGTACTATATTAATTCCACATTTCATTATGAGAGAGAATAAAATGTATGATAACATTGTGGAAGACAAATAATGTTGACTGATATGTTCATGCTAATCTAAAGTATGTAATATTGATGATTTTATATTGGAAGGAGAAGTCCTGATATTGCTGAAAATGCATACTAACTCATTAAAATCTATGCAAATAATAAAGATGATTTCATAGCCACTTAGAATAACAAATGTATTATAATGTTTTTTCTCTGTCTTTTACTTGCTCTGTAAGATTTCTTTCAAGGACTTTTTAGAATATCGTCTATTTCTAGAAATGCCAGACCCCCTTTTTATCCCATCTGCAAGACATGTGTAGCCATCTCTTCCTCCTTTCACAGGGAATCAGCTTGTGTCCATATTCCAGAAAGTGAGTTTGGAAGGTTGGAAAGAGTGGGAGGTGGTAAGAAAGTCAGCCAAAATGAGCAGTTTCAACTTATTATTTTTTTTTTTTTTTCTGTATAAATGTGGTGGCCACGGCCCAAATGGCTCTGGCTTTCCCGGCAGCATGCACTTTTCCCATCATTCCTCTCTGACTAGAACTTTGATCCCTGAGAATTGCTTGCAGAATCATTTATCATCAGGTGTTTAACATCCCTTAAACAGGCTCTGTTTCTGGGCCCTCCTGAAGGCTATGAAGGAAAGCTAGACAACTTTACCATATTAGGTTTAAAACACACAATTCTTCTTTTTGCCACTCTAACTGACATTCGCCTAGCTGCAAAACCACTTTAGACACATCACCAATTTATAATAGTATCCTATTATAAATGGAGTCCTTTTATTCAAGGATTCAAGTTTGGGTGACTGGAGAAAAGATTAGACCTCTACATAGAAAATGATTTTTATGAAATATATGAAAATTAAAGGATTCCCTTTTCATGTTTTATTCTTTTTAATTTACTGCAGAGAGGAAAAATGACTTCATTTTGAACCTGTGAGAGTTCTGGATCCAGATCTCAGAAATATCAGGACTGTGATAGGAAAATACTCCTGAAAGAGCGTTACGATATCAGAACACACACCTTCATTTGTATTATTTATTACACATATAAGTGATATCATACAGTATTTGTCTTTGCTGACTTTTTCACTGAGTGTAATATTCTCTAGGTATATGCAAAACAGAAACGGACTCACAGATATAGAAAACAAACTAGTGGTTACCCGTGGGAAGGGGGAAGGAGTGATGGGCAAATTAGAGGTATGAGATTAAGAGATTACATACTATGTATAAAGTAGAAAAGCAACAGGATATATTGGAGAACATAGAGAATTATAGACTTATCTTACAATAACTTTTAAAGGAGTATAATCCATAAAAAAAAATACTGAATCACTATGCTGGATATCTGAAATTAACATAATATTGTAAACCAACTATATGTCAATTTAAAAAAAAGGTATCACAACAAATGACCTGTAGATTTAGTATCATTTTCATTGTACCAAGAGCTACTTTACAGCCCAGAGAATTCCTTCACACTAATATAAAGGAAACTGCATTTATTTCTTAAAATGATGCTTTTCCTATATAATCAGATCTTTTATTCATTAACTTTCAAAATGTAGAGGAAAAAGCTAATTGGCTTCCAAGTAATCAGTAGGTCACAAACTCAGACATATTTCCTAAAGAGAGCTTTCCCCCCTTGGCTAAGTTTCGTGATGGCAAAATACAGAAAGTAAGAATTTAAAAATAGGTTTAAACCTTTTCAAGACATTGACACCATCGATCAGCTGTGAAGTCTGTAACAAATTCAAGAATTCTTAGTGCCCTATGCTCTGTTCCTCTTCCATCTCTTAGGTCTGAGTTTTCCTTCCTTTGTTAGTAGAACAGTATAGTCAATGGAGGGCTTCCCTGGTGGCACAGATGGTAAAGAATTTGCCAGGAATGCAGGAGACCTGGGTTCAATCCCTGGGGTGGGAAGTACCCCTGGAGAAGGGAATGGCAACCCACTCCAGTATTCCTGACTGGAGCATTCCATGGACACAGGAGCCTGGCTGGCTACAGTCCACGGGATCGCAGAGTTGGACGCGACTGAGTGACTAACAGATAGCCAATAGAATGTGTGCTTTTAAAGCTTTTTCTTCCGTTGTTTGTGACAGGCTTCACGTTGTCATTAATTTCTCTCACTGGGTTCTACTTTCTACCAAGGATGAGTATCTGTGAGTTTCTGGTTAGAGTTGGCTTTCATTTTGTGGCCACTGGACAGTTTTCTCTTTGTAAAGTTCACCTGTATTTTGATCTTTTATTCATACTATAAGTTCACCAAGGAGACTTTATCTCCAATTTTAACATCTTCTCTAATTTTTCCTTTTTAAATGTTTATCCCCATCATGTGTCCCTCTGAGAGTTAATTTACTGTCTTTCTATAAGATTTATTTTTTTCCCCTCTTTCATTATTATTTACCTCTTAAACAGCTCTTTGAAATACTAAGGCCAAAGAAAAGTCTAACGGGGATCAAATGTCCTTTTTAAAACAAAGAACTAAGCCCCATGCCTTGAAAGAATAATACTGTTTATTATAGATTAGCTTTGTGCTACTCTGATCAAAGTATTGGTTTGGGGCATTTTTCATTACAGGTTAACATCACTATACACCTCTACTTTCTGCAACAGTACAACTGTTTGTTTAAACTTATGATTAAAAAAAAATATGAACTTTGAAAGTGCTAAGGTTCTAATTTCCAAAACTGTTTATTCTATTCAGACTGACTTTAATAGAAACTTAATTGGTTATTATGAAAAACTGTATGTATTATTGAGTCTTTTTCAAAGTCTACATAAAAGATTAATCATTTTTCAAACATATGGAAAGGTAATGCCTGAGTAAGTCACTCAGACCCTTAGCTTTCTTATCTGTAAAATGAGAAGGTTGGACCACCTTATCACTAAAGTCCCTACACCCTAAAAATCTATGGGATCAGTGTTTCTCCTCTAGGATTCCTGAATTCTAGAAAAATACCCAAGCACAGGATATTATATATTAGAATCCTAAATTCTTTTTTAAGTTCCGGTTCCCTCAACTGTCCCTTATGATTCAAATCAAAATACACTCTCTGGAATAACTGTAATGCCAAGCGCACTTACAATGTAACCTGCAGACAGTTGTTAAGACAAGCATTCTACACGTACTTCCACATGCTTTGCTTAACTGAAGCTTCTTAAAATAACACCACAGCAAACTAATCTGGAGATAAATGGAGGGAAGATATGTAGAGGTTCTTAAGAAAAGAAATACTTCAAAACTAGACTAACTATAAATCAAAACTATGTACTATTATAGAAAATAATTCTTGAAATACAAAAGAAAAGAGCTACATCATAATTTGCTTCCAAATAATTTATCTTTGATATTAAGCTAATATGACCAATATTCTTAGAAGAAGAAGAAAATCCTCCTCTGAAAATCCTTTCTTCCTTATTTCCAATAGTACCATGACAGCAAAATTAAACTACATGAATGGAAGACATTTGCTTGCACATCTGAAACTTAATCATTTTATTCCAAGTGACAAGAGAAACCTTAAAAGCATTCCTACTGGGTAACAAACACAATTTGTTTTCTGCCTTAGGACCACAGTAATTGTCAAGAAGCTTCGCTGATTGCTCATGTTTGCTGTATGTTTTCCAGCAATGTACTTTGCATGTGACCTTTATGTGGCTGTACAGTTTCTCCCACTGTTTTTATACTTCATAAAATACTTAGGAAGTGTTTATAAAAATTGCCCAAAGAAATTGGGCCACAGAGAACTTGAGCTTCATGCATCTCAATGGTCTGGCTTTAATTTCATTTTCAAGGAAGGAATATTTTTATTGCAAATGCACTGGTAATATCTATATTTCAGGTTCTCTTGGAATAGCAAGTCAGAAGTGGTTCTGCCCAATGTGTATTATTTGGCCGTCACCCTGAAATTGTGATGCTCCAATTACTCTTCTCATGAAATCATGCACACAAATGAATCCTCCCTCTTCCCTTAACATCATCCTCCTTTCGCTGGTCACTTTCAGTTATCTGACTATGCTGGAAAGACATTATGTCATAAATAGCAGAATAACATCTGCGAAGAATCCCTTTGGAAGCCATTGCACGAGCTGTCAAAGCCAAAGTGTACTCTTGGATCTAAAGTCCACTACTTACAAGGTCTGACCTTCAGCCTTATAACTTGTGAATTTTTTTTTTTTTTTCCATATAGGCTGCTAGGGGATACATGGCCAGAGAAACATCACAAACAAGATCTTAGTTTGTAGCTGTCTGGAGAATCACTGAATTGAGAAACAGCAAAATGTTATAAGTATCATCTTGCCTTTTCTATTTGGTTTTGGTGTTTTACAGGATAAGGAGTGGTACTGGATAATTTGAGTTTAATTGAAAGTGCAGTCTTTGCTCTGAAATGCTGGTTTGGAGCTCTACACATGGGTCTTAGGCTGAACTCTATGAAATATAACTGTCAGCAGTGCAGGTTGATGGATATACAACATATTAGGTGTATCTGTACGAATTCATTACTGTAAATTGCAGAGGAAACTGTCAGACCTACTCTAACACAGCTGCCTCAGCCTTGAAGGCCACACTCCTGGCAAAGTTTCTATAGAGAAAGTAATACCCAGTTTTCCCTTTTCAATGCTTTATTTGATCAACCTATTAGAACAAATACATTTTCCTTGAATGATACTAGATGAACAATTTGAGAATATAATGAAAAGAAATATAAAATCTGGAAAACTTTTCAATGTACAGAATAAAGCTACAACTTTTGCTTGATAATTGAACTGTTATATGTGGGTAACACATGAACTTTTATAAAAATGGACTTGTGACCCTCCTATTTCACATATCTAACCCAAGAAGAATTCCAACAGAGATCACTGTCCCATTCATTTGCTTTGAAAAAAGAAATAAACTCTGTCAACATGGAGGAGGCATCTTCCTTTTAAACTGAGGCACTTAGATAACCGATTCACTCTGCTCTACAGTAGAAACTAACATAGCATTGTAAAGCAACTAGGTTCCAGTAAAAATTAAGAAAAAAATAAACAGAGGCACTTAAAGAACTAAACAATTAGGAAGGGGTGGATTATTGGAGTCAAGGGTCATAAGTTCCTACTTCATGCTATATATACAAAGTTATCTGTAGACTGTGTTGTCTGAATTCAGTCATGGCTCATTACCACATATGTCTTGGATTTTGTCCTGTGGGAAAAAATAATTTCAAAATGGTACATTTTGTCAAGCAAATGGTCAAGCAAATGGTACATTTCCAGTTTCCTGAGGAAAGGTCACTCTAGCCTACCCCTCACTCCCAAGTCTTCAAAACAGTAACAAAGGTAACACGACAAATTACCTTTAAAAACATGAGATAAAATGCAGGTATTGATGTTGTGAAGTAATTAGCCTCCAACTAATAAAAAAATTAAAAAAAAAAAAATGCAGGTATTGTAGCTAGAGGAATTAGATGTGAAAAGTGTAGCCAAGGAGGTCTATCCAATAAAGCTTAGTAGAACAAGGAAAAGTAAACTCAATCTGTGATATAAGACACATTATTTGATTTATGGAATATATTCTTGATGAATTGTTCTAGTGTTCAGCTTTATTATAACTTAAGTAATAAGAGATTTCATGTACCTCTTAAGCTGTAAACAAATTAAACGGGCTGAAAGTCAGTATTTTCCAACTGCTTCATTTGGAAATAAGAAATGTTTGGAAAAACAAGATATGATCTGAGATTTGGTTATCACTGCCTGAATCAAGACAGAGCCAGTAAAGCCAGTCCCATTCCTAGAAAGAGCCATCAGCAAGAGTCATACTCAACTTATTGTCCTGATGAAAGAAAAAAAAACTTAAGTGCTATGTTTTATTATTTATGTTATTGATCTCCTTCAACAACTGGATATAATGTACTGAAAATGTCAGATATATAATGCCGGCTAATCCTAGGAATTCCAGCTTGAGAAACAATATTAGCTGAAATCAAAATCTCATAGAATGAAAAAGAAATGATCAAAAGATGAGAACTGCTTCATTCTGAAATAAGAAACATTTGGAAAAACAAATTACCTAGTGTTTGGTTAAAAAGAAAAGAAAAAACTAGACTGCCTTGGCCTGTAGAAACAGGCACAGCCTGACTGATCTGGTGGGGATATGGGACCTACTGGGAATACTCCACCTCCTGTCAGGAGATGGCTTCTAAGGTGATGCTAATGATAAAGAATTTGCCTGCCAATGAAGGAAACTCAAGTTTGATCTTTGGGTAGAGAGGATGCCCTGGAGAAATGGCAACCCACTCCAGTATTCTTGCCTGGGAAATCCCATGGAGAAACGAGCCTGGCAGGTTACAGTCCATGGGGTCGGAAAGAGTGGTACACAACATGTCAGGAGATAATTTTACCAAAAAGGAAGAAGCTGAATATATTTCTTATTTTTTGAAAAAAGAAAAAGGTTCTGGGATGGTCTGTAGTGACCACATTAGCTTGCAAAGCATTCTGAGCTTTCACAAATTGTGTTAATGGAGATGAAGAGGAAAAGAAAGACTGGTACAGGCCAGTTCACTAGGCCCCAGATGATTTTAGGAAAGTAGGAAAACACGGGAACTTCCAAAGGAAAATGTCTCTCCTCACCCGCAACCAGGGAGACTAGGCTCCATCTAGTTCGTTGCCCTGAAGCAAACCAGCTGAGTATCGGTGCTGGGACCAGGGAGAGAGAACCGGCAGCTACAGAGATGGTTCTGGTGAGCACAGGGGGCCAGCCAAGGCTTGTTACTCCAGTGAGATTCTAAGTGTCTTTGTTTCCATAAAGTTATTCTAGTGGGCAAAGAGTTCAAGAATATTACAGAAACCATTTGACCTGTTGTGAGTTCAACAGGATCTGTCTTTCCGTAACAGAATGGTCACAAAGACAGTGAAGAGTGAGGGGAATAGGAAACAGGGATCAAGGTCCGTGCTTGCAAAAAAAAACAACTGGTAAAACACAAGTTCTGGTATTCTATTTAGAATCAGGGCTATGCCTCAATTCTACAGGGAAATATGGCAAAAGCCGAGTAACTAGGTGGGCTACAGATAGCAAAAACCGTATATAAACAAGCCCATGTGAAGAGCAAATAAACAAATGAGAAGGAGGTACTAGAAAGTGGAGGCTATATTTTCTCATACATAAAATATAACACAAATAGTTTTATCTAAAGAACTGTAAGTCAAAGAATTATTATCCTAGATTTATGATTACTGTTTTTCTCTCTGCTATTTTCTTTCCTTCAGAAACACCTGTCACTTTGATTTCTACCCTTCATCTCTATTGTCTTTTCCATCTCATTGTTCTTCTCTTTTGATCATTTCTTCTTTGTTTATGAGGTTTGATTCCAAATAGTATTGTTTCTCAAGTTGGAATTCCTAGAATTAGCCAGCATTATATATCTGGCATTTCCAGTACCTTATATCCAGTTGTTAAAGGAGACGAATAACAAATAATAAAACAGCACTTAAGATTTTTTTCTTTCACAAATACATTATACATTTTTGGTCTCAAGAACTCTAAAACAATGTTTGTATATGGATCGTAATAATGTTTTACCTGCTCAACATGATTTCTTATTCCCCCTCTTTGGTTTCTGAGAAACATCTCGCCTACTCCATATTTCCCTAGAGGCGTTATCAATCATATGCCTTACCCCTCCTCCTTGCCAAAGGTGTGGGGACATGATCAAGTTTGATCCAATCATAATACAATATCTCTCCAACACAGTGATAGGGTTAATACAGACCTATGACTAAACTTGACCAATAAGAATCCTCTCAAGGATATTTTAGCTGTATCTGCTGCAGAAGACTCTTTTATATGGATCACAAGTTGTACTGATGGAGACCTGGGATTATTTTTCTGCTCTATGATGAAAGCCTATACACATAAAAGAAAGGGGCCAACACATAGGTAGAAACAGTGAGAAGGATAACCAAGAGATAGAGCTCAAGCCATGAAAACATCACTTGAGCCCAGATTCCAGCCTCAATCTGTCAGTTACATCAGCCAATAAATATTGTTCTTTGCCTGAGCTAGTTTAAATTGAGTTCCAGTCACTCATAACTAAAAGAGCTCTGGGATATATAAATGTCAAATATTATTAACAGGAACACAGCTGATAGTAATACAAAGTCTCTGCAGCTTAATGGTAAATGACTAATGAAGGCTATTCACATTTTCCAGAAATTATTATTGCCCTAGGCCAGTATTGCTACACGTGTTCAGCAAATTTGGTGAACATATCAATTACTATGGCTTATAAGAGGATCTCCAGATCACGATTTCATGATTTTCTACTATTTTAAAAAGCATTCTGGATTGTGCATTTTGGATTTAGGATGATACATATCTTCTTCAGTCTTGGATGCTATACAATAGTGGACGTGACATGGCTAAATAGTAAAAATTGCCTCCTTGAGTTCAGATTTAATCTAAAAATTGTTTTCATCTCCAAAAATAAGTACATTGCCAATAAAGCACAACCCTATTCTCACTGGATTTCCAGTATCAAGTGCTTTCATCCACTGAAAAAGTATTTATCAGTGGCCTACTATGACCAGGCAGTGTATTATATGCTCTGCATTGCAGTGTGGAGGACAAAGTACAGGCCAGTGGTGAAGGCAGGTAATAAACTCATAAACAAATACTTAATTTGGGGTGGTAATAAATGTTATAAAGAAAAATAAGTCAGGTAAGGGAATAAGGGGGACTTCCCAGGTGACACTAGGGGTAAAGAACATACCTGCCAATGCAGGAGATGCGTAATCGAGATGCAGGCTCGATCCCTGGGTCAGGAAGAGCCCCTGGAGGAGGGCATGGCAACCCACTCCAGTATTCTTGCCTGGAGAATCCCCTGGACAGAGGAGTCTGGAGGGCTATGGTTTATATGGTTGCAAAGAGTCAGACATGACTGAAGCAACTTAGCATGCATGCAGCAAAGGGATACAGAGAAGGCTTCCCTGGAGAGGTGACATTTAAGAAGATATTGAAGCATTTAAAAGAGTAACATGGGGGAGAGTAGACAATCAGAAAAGTCTTGGAGAAAGAATAAGCTTGGCACATGCAAAAATGACATGAAGCACAGACTTGAAGAAACAAAGTAACCAGGGCCTTGTAGACCTTGAAAAGGAAGGAGGATTTTATTCCACACATTATAGTAAGTCACTGCAGAGTTCTGAGTGGAAGAGTTGCGTGAATTTGTTTAAGTTTCTAGCAACTTACTCTGGGGGGTGAGAGGATGGCAGCAGTTGCAGAAGTGGGGAATTAAAAGAAGCTAGTGAAGGGGCTATTACTGTCAGCCAGGGAAGACTACACACTGGCTTGAGCTAAGATAGTAGCAATGGACTGTTGAGAAGAAGTGGCTTAGGGATATCAATTAAGGTAGAGTTGAGAAGATTTCATAAAAGATTGGATGGGAGTGAGAAAAAAAAAGACAAATCAAGGATAAATCTAAGTTTTTGGTCTAAGCAACTATGTAAATGATGGTGGCATTTACTGAGATGAAGAATATCAAGAAGTATACTTTACTGTGAAAATTCCAAGGGCACTTCTGCCTTCTATTTCTGAAGAGGAGCTGGGGACTCCAGATTTCCTGTGCCCAGCATGACAGGCTGGTAGAGTAGAAATAGTTTGCACTGTCTGGACAGAAAGGCCTTAAAAAGTGCCACAGAGTTGCCTGAACCCAAATGTGGTGTTGGAACAGTTAAGCATATTCCCTTTATCCAAGAACAATACTAAAATGGCATACAAGATGGGTGATCTTAAGTCATGGTGATGGTAATAAGGAAAACACGTCCTTGATCTATAGGAAGACAGCTCCACCCATTCTGAAAAGAGAATATTTGAGCAGAAGGCAGAACAAATTAATGATTACAACTCAGACAAAACATGTCATTTACCTCACCCCATTTACCACAGGAAAGCCCCCGTTGCCCACCCATTCCCACTGGAGACCCTGGACAAAATTTGGGGATCATGTAAAAATATCCTAGGAAAGATTAACTTCAGCATGCATTTCACTAGATGCCTGATACAGTTCAGTTGTAGAAAAAATAAAGATAGCCTAGTTGTACCGCTAAATTTGTGAACTTGGATTTATATTTTCTAAATAGGGTATAGACTATTCCAAAGCTAATAGGCATGGATTTTGGAGAGCCAGGAGAAAGTAGAGGGATCACTGAAGTGTTTGAGAGCTCAGTTCATTCAGTTCAGTCGCTCAGTCATGTCCGACTCTTTGCGACCCCATGAACCACAGCACACCAGGCCTTCCTGTCCATCACCAACTCCTGGAGTCTACCCAAACCCATGTCCATTGAGTCGGTGATGCCATCCAGCCATCTCATCCTCTGTCATCCCCTTCTCCTCCTGCCCTTAATCTTTCCCAGCATCAGGGTCTTTTCCAATGAGTCAGTTCTTTGCATCAGGTGGCCAAAGTATTGGAGTTTCAGCTTCAGCATCAGTCCTTCCAATGAATACCCAGGACTGATCTCCTTTAGGATGGACTGGTTGGATCTCCTTGCAGTCCAAGGGGACTCTCAAGAGTCTTCTCCAACACCATAGTTCAAAAGCATCAATTCTTCAGCGCTCAGCTTTCTTCGCAGTCCAGCTCTCACATCCATACATGACCACTGGAAAAACTATAGCCTTGACTAGATGGACCTTTGTTGGCAAAGTAATGTCTCTGCTTTTTAATATGCTGTCTAGGTTGGTCGTAACTTTCCTTCCAAGGAGTAAGCGTCTTTTAATTTCATGGCTGCAATCACCATCTGCAGTGATTTTGGAGCCCCCAAAAATAAAGTCAGCCACTGTTTCCACTGTTTCCCCATCTATTTGCCATGAAGTGATGGGACCAGATGCCATGATCTTAGTTTTCTGAATGCTGAGCTCTAAGCCAACGTTTTCACTCTCCTCTTTCACTTTCATCAAGAGGCTCTTTAGTTCGTCTTCACTGTCTGCCATAAGGGTGGTGTCATCTGCATATCTGAGGTTATTGATATTTTTCCCAGCAGTCTTGATTCCAGCTTGTGCATCTTCCAGCCCAGGGTTTCTCATGATGTACTCTGCATATAAGTTAAATAAGCAGGGTGACAATATATAGCCTTGACATACTCCTTTTCCTATTTGGAACCAGTCTGTTGTTCCATGTCCAGTTCTAACTGTTGCTTCCTAACCTGCATACAGGTTTCTCAAGATGCACAAACATATATTCCTTCATCACATTTGATGAAGGACTTCAGTAGTCTCTATGGAGATTAAAAGCCATTGTCAATCTCGATGGTATATGTACTGAACCAAAAACACATAAGATATTTGTAGATAATTTTTAAAATTTTCAGTCTAAAAGTGAGTAGCATAGCAACTGGTATAACTATAAACCTTCAATGAAGGTTTGGTTATTTCCAATTTATTAATTTGTTTTATGAGATCACAAGTTAAAAAACATCTTCAGATATTGTACAAGTGCACCCTAAGTAACACTGGTTGTCACAATGCTGGTGCTCAGAAAAGGTAACTCAGGCAAGCCATATTACTTACTAAATGTTATCTCAACCATGTTCATTCTTGTTTATGTTAATACATGACACAACAGCTAAGATTTCCTTGTAAATATGTTTAATTATATCCTAATTGTTGCAATTTCTCAAGTAGTCCAGTGGGTCTCAAAGCATTTTTCTGCCAGTTTCTCAAGAACCATTTGTCAGCATCTATCTGTTCATTATAAGGAATGAACATAGATTCAGATGTTAATTATGTTCTAAGAAGAAATACTCTCATTTTTGTATACAATAATATAAAGTTTTACTTTTCAATCCTTTGATAAAATAAAATGGTGGAATTAATTTTCACAGAGAAATGCTTAAGACTTTAACTCAAAAAATCACTCACAAATTTGATTAATTGTCCAGAAAATGACCTAATGAGGATGACATGAGGATGACATCAGAAGCTGTGGTTTCTCATCGCTCTTCCTTCAATTATTTTCTTGTATCAAATGATATGAGACCTCCTGAGTTTTTTGGTGAATTCATGATTGTTTTATGAGTTTGCGTTTTGTTGGTTCCATGATCCACTTCCATATCATAAAATGCAAAATCAAATATAAAATCTTAAAACACAGTATCTCTAAAAGGAAATTAAAAATTCTATAGACAGGAGACATTCCAAAATAAAGGTGATTAACATAGAAACTATAACATACTTTTAAAGATTCACATGTGTTGTTGTTTAGTCACTAAGTCATGTCCAGCTCTGCAATTCCATAGACGGCAGCATGCCAGGCTTCCCTGTACTACACTATCACCCTGAGTTTGCTTAAATTCATATCCCTTCACATTTGAACCTCTACAATAGCATCATTCACAATTGGTTATGGACAACCCAAACCATGTCAGAATTTTCAAAGGCCTTCCATCATAAGGGAAAGCAAGAATTATTTTTTTTATTCAGGAATATGGGTACAACTCTAGTACTCTTGTTCACAGTACATTTGAGGCCTGCAGAAAAATTTTTATTACATTAGGCTATAATACTGGGCCAATTATCATGACATTCATACTTAACTGAAAACTCCTTGTTGTTAATTTGCTTAAGGTATGTAAATTTTGTATTCTTCTATACAATAGAATATGCCAAGTTTTCAAGTGAAACTAGAACAATACCTGGATCCAGCTGATGACACTTAATTTCCCAAGGAAGTTCCCATTCTCTGAGAAAATATCTCTGGAAATGCTAAAACTAACTAAAATATCTTTGGAAATGCTAAAACTAAATGCTAAAACTAACTAAAAATTTCTATTTTGAAATAAATAGAAAAAATGGCTTAAATAACTTGGGTGCAAATCTCATAAGAAAACATTTTTTAAGGCATCCTTATTAATCATGATAAGTATATTTACATCTTTTGTTTTTGCCTGCCCAGCAACCCTTTGTTTCTGATTAAAATAGTAGCCTAGTTTACCTTTTGGAAACTGTCTTTCCCTCATTCAAATGACTTTAGTAAAATAATAAATGTTATCTCCACTATCTTCTCTCATTTCTGCCTCAGATGAGAGGTAGTAATCTGGATCATGCTATCTGTCCCAAGGCCGAGCTGTTCCTCTTTCTTAGATTCCAAGGACTGTTTCATATGCTTCTCTTAATTTTTCTTTTTTAATTTAGCCAAAGAACTCCAAATGACATGATATACAATTATTTAAATCAACTTGGATTTTATTCCTGGCCATTTATGAGTGTCATTATTAATGTCACAGTATTCTGAACTGTATTCCCCCCCAAATTTGAATGGAATAGTACTTGTGAGTTTGAATGACTATTATCTGCCTGAGTGAGGTGTTGAAATGTATGAACCTGTGGTTCATATGGAACATAATTTTCTGCAGTCTGTTCTCCTTACATGGCTACAAACAACTTTATATTAGAAAATGCTCTTCTCATTTTTCTTATATGTGGTGATGCAGTATCACTTGCAAGGGTATTTTCTAAGGCCATTATAAATATTAAATTTTGTTCAGTCAAGAGACAGAGTAATAATGCCTTCCATTTTACAATACTTCATACTGTTTAAGAGATTTTGAATATATCATTTACTCTGTTGTTGGTATCACATAGGTAGGAAAACAGAGGTTCAATCAATTTCCCTATCAGGCAGCTGGTAAATGTCAAAACTCAGACTAGACTGAAGTTTTCTAAACCAAAGTCCAAAGCTCATTTCTTTATATCATAATAGGCCCTGTCTATAGCATCTTATTGTAAACGTGACATAAATAGTGTTCTTACTGTGTCACTTAGGAAATACCTCATATTGAAGAGCTGATCAATATATATCTCAGGTTAGAAATACAGACAGCAAGAATTCAATTGAGATGCAATTGTATTTGGGAGGCATAAATTTATGTATAAAGGCCTAAATCTCTGAAGAATAATTAAAGCTGTGGGCTTGAAGTTTGCTTTTAATAATCTTACAAAATTTCACAGGGACAAATCATATTTTTTTCTATTTTGTTTTTCCAGGATGGAATAAAGGTTTCTTGGTCTACCTACCTGTGAAGTAGACTGATTATAACCAGCCTTACTGTATTTAACCTTGAGGCTTAAATACCATTATGGGGCTGTGAATATAACAGTGAATCAAATAAATACAAATAAAGCAAAGTCCTAGGATTTATGAAGCTTATATATGAATTTGAATAGAATAGAAACTAACTAGCATTATTATAAATACAACCTGCTTTCCCACTTTTTAAAAATAGGACCAAAAACATTTCTCTCAAAAATGCAGTATTGGGTGGTAGTAAATAGCAGACTTGTGGTTGCCAAGGGGGAGGGGAGTAGGGAAGGGAAGAATTGGCATTTGGGATTAGCAGATGCAAACTATTATATACAGGCTGGATAAACAACAAGGCCCTATTGTGTAGCACAGGGAACTACACTCAATATCCTGTCATAAACCATAATGGAAAAGAATATGTATAGGTATAACTGAATCACTTTGCCGTATAGCAGAAATTAACACAACATTGCAAATCAACTATACTTCAATAAATTTTATAAAATGTAGTATGGAGTGGCAAGCAGGCAAAGGACGAAGGAGCTTCTACAAACTGTCCATTTGCTGAAGCTAGAACTAGTCTGAGTTGATCTTGAAACAGGAGAGAAGGGGACAGGGTACAATTTTTAAAAGAATGATATGGCCCAAGGACACAATATAAACTGATTAGAACCAAATAGGTCCCAATCTGAGTTGCACGGTTTTAGTCTTACCCAAATTCAGAAAATATACACCTTGGGAGAGAAAAAAATGAGAGCACTAATATCATACCTCACCAGAAATCTTTGAGACTCCTTCCAGACATTTCTTCTGCTTCTCAACAGATATCAGGCTGAAATGTGTTTGAGACTTGAAACTCACAGCCAGAAAACACGTTAAAAACTCCCAGGTCTAAAATGTATAAGCAACATTTTGGATGACATTTTTTCTTATCTTTAAAATTTATTTTTGCCTTGTTAGAAAACCACAGGTTTAAAATGGCACACTTGTGCTAAAGCCCATGATAAAATTAAATTAATACCTAATATAATTGCAGTTTTGACCTTCCACAGAAATGTAATCTTACCCATGCAGTTTGGGTCCTCCCCACTTCTCCCCAGGGGAAGAAGAGGCAATCTGCATGATAAAACCCTTGTCTTTCTCTTCCTCCCAACCTCCCTCACACACAAAAAAATACCCCCTGAACTGGCCCAAACTAACCCTTCTTTTCTTTTGCTTCCTTGCCCACCCTCCTTCCTAATAAAGATGTCCATTTTATACTGCTCCTCACTCCTCAGTGAGTGAGGCTTCCCTACTGGCTCAGACAGTAAAGAATTCACCTGCAGTGCGGGAGACCTGGGTTCAGCCCCTGGATTGGTAAGATCGCCTGGAGGAGGGCATGGCAACCCACTCTAGTATCCTTGCCTGGAGAATCCCCATGGACAGAGGAGCCTGATGGGCTACAGTCCATGCAGTCGCAGAGAGTCGGACACAACTGAGCAATTAAGCTCCAAACTCACACCTCAGGACACCCTTCTTTTAGCTAGACAGCCACTATCAGATTTATGAATCACTGAATAAAGCCAACTAGATTTTCAGATCTAATCAGTTGAATTTTGTTTTCTGAGATCCCTTATTCATATTACTGCTTTTAAAGTTTTGTAGTTAGCTTACTATTCTTATATCAGTTATCTATTGTTGAATAGCAGACTACTCCAACAATTAAAAGCCTAAAATAACAACCAATCATTTATCTAAATTTCTATGGGTAGACAATTTGAATGGTGTTCACCTGAATGATTCTTATTATGATCTTACTGGGGTCACTCCTGCATTTGTGAACAACTAACTAAGATCATGGCATCTTGTCCCATCACTTCAGGGCAAATAGATGGGGAAAAAGTAGAAACAGTGACAGATTCTATTTTCTTGGGCTCCAAAATCACTGTGGACCATGACTGAAGCCACAAAAGTAAAAGACACTTGCTCCTTGGAAGAAAAGTTATGACAAACCTAGATAGCATAATAGAAAACAGAGAGATCCCTTTGCTGACAAAGATCATATAGTCAAAATTATGGTTTTTCCAGTAGTCATGCAAGGATGTGAGAGTTGGACCATAAAGAAGGCTGAGCACTGAAGAATTGATGCTTTTGAATTGTGGTGCTGGAGAAGACTCGTGACAGTCCCTTGGACTGCAAGGAAATCAAACCAGTAAGTCCTAAAGGAAATCAACCGTGAATATTCATTGGAAGCACAGATGTTGAAGCTGAAGATCCAATACTTTGGCCACCTGATGTGAAGAGTTGACTCATTGGAATAGACTCTGATGCTAGGAAAGATTGAGGGCAGGAGGAGAAGGGGACAGCAGAGGATGAGAGAGTTGGATGGCGTTATTGACTCAATGGACGTGAGTTTGGGCAATCCCTGGGAGATAGTGATATACTATCTGCAGTTCATGGAGTCACAAAGAGTCAGATATAACTTAAAAACTAACAACAATAAGTTGCCTAAGAGTTGGCTTTTCTTTTTCCTGGGATAACTGAGGCAACTGGGAATTGTGTCTCACATCATCCAGTTGGCTTAGCTTCTTCACATGGTGGGAATAAAAAAATTCTGAAGAGCAGTAAGAAAGGGCAAGTCCCAACATGCAAGTCATTTTCAAACCTGTAGAAGCAGAATAGTGGGGATTGCTGAGACAGAGTGTTGCTCCCTATCTAGTTCTATAAGGGTAAAACAGTCATAACCCATTGCAATTGCCAACAGTGTATTCTGAGAGGAAATTAAAACAATTTAACAGAATGAGGTACTGTGTACTTTGGACTAGTAAGCCCCATAGTCAGATGTATGATCTCAGGAAGAATTTTAAGGACGCCAGGTTTTCATACAATAGAAAAGCACTAAAATCATTGACTTGAAACCTCTGTTCTTTGTGATTAGCAATAATCTTTTACCAACATATATGCTTGACTGCCCATACTTCCTAGCCAGAAATATAAACTGGCTTCTCTCCTACCTCTTCCTCAGAGCTAACAGAGTGCTGTCTGCTGGGCTACAGTTCTCAGTAAGACTCTGAATAAAACTTAAGCTCACAACCCTTACGTTGTGTGTCTCTCTTTAAGATGACAAAGCTCTGCCTGCATCATGTTTGTTAACATCACAAGGTTATACAAAGCAAGTACCAAGACCAATCTGGAGTCTGTGGGAAGCACTACCAATGGGTATGGATGAAGGGAAGAAGATTATTGGTAAACTGCTTTTGCAATCCACCACAGCTCAATTATTTGTGGGTTGGTTGGTCTATTTCCATGCTAGGCCAGGTTAGGTATGTTCTGGTCAGGAAGCAACAGTTAGAACTGGACATGGAATAACAGACTGGTTCCAAATAGGAAAAGGAGTATGTCAAGGCTGTATATTGTCACCCTGCTTATTTAACTTATATGCAGAGTACATCATGAGAAACACTGGGCTGGAAGAAGCACAAGCTGGAATCAAGATTGCCGGGAGAAATATCAATAACCTCAGATATGCAGATGACACCACCCTTATGGCAGACAGTGAAGACGAACTAAAGAGCCTCTTGATGAAAGTGAAAGAGGAAAAAA